>NC_090765.1:11470888-11475888 GCF_036898095.1 Palaemon carinicauda | reverse complement strand
AGCAAGATGATTTAGATATGAAAAATTCATGTTGATGGGGATGATTTGTAGAGAAGGGATGATGGAGAGAGAGAGAGAGAGAGAGAGAGAGAGAGAGAGAGAGAGAGAGGAGAGAGAGAGAGAGAGAGAGAGAGAGAGAGGGTTGCTGTTGGAGTTTGGTGTAGTATGCTTTAGTATTTGTTGATCAAGATAGTTATTTATGATATGATAAACGCTTTCAATATTGGAAAACTAATAGTTGTTTTTTATTTGAAGAATTGAGTATCTGCTACAGGAGAACGAGGGATTCTTATTAGGTGTCATCTTGAAACTAAATACTTAGTCTATGGTGTGGAACAATATTTGACATGTGTTAGCCGTCCAATCAGCAATAATTATAAAGTGAACTCTTACATTTAATTTAGTTTGCAAGAAATCTATGAATTAGATGATATTTATTTAGCTTAGATTTTTCAATGCATATACGAATGGGTTACCCTTTGCCTGTGTATGTGAGAATGAAGGGCTGCCAGTAAATATCGTGTAGGTTCGCTGCCTACTTCCGTGTACCACAAATTACAGGTTTGTAAAGAATATAAAGATATATAAGATAAAAATATCAACTGATTAATTAAGAGGAAAATGTCCTTGGTCCCAGCATATGTGCATTAGTGATGAATGGGGTACGAAAATGTCCATTGGAATAGAGACAGCCTTCAACACTAGAAATAATTAAACAAAAAGGAGGTGGGAGCTAACATGTAAACAAGCAGGTGTCATTCTCTGGAATTTGATAGATATTTTTATTCTCATTGGTGCCATCGCTTGTCTCATCAAAGAAGAAGATAAATAATATACGTATGTACGCTGAATGCGTATGTCTTCTTCTTTATTGAGGTGACCCACACTCTGTTAATTACTGGAATCGATAGATCCAGTTCAAAACAGCAGTTGAGATAAGTTACAAAAGGAGAAAACTCCATTGGGATAGGTAAAAATATTTGTCGAGTCTCACTCTCTTTCCTTTTTATTTCTATTTCCTTTTTAGTGTTGTTTATGCCTCTTTCTCCCTCTGTTAACAACAAAGAGGTTTCGATGCTCACTGTGAAAAGGCTTCCTCGTGGAGAAAGATCAATCGATTTAGTTTCATCACATTCAAAGGTATATCGGCACAATGCTTTTGTTTTCATTGTGCATCGAGGCTTATTTGAAAGAAATATTAATTGGAAGGTCAGTAATTGACTCCCTTTGTCATATCTGGTTTACGAAAATGGTTATGTATTTTTCCTGAGAGAGAGAGAGAGAGAGAGAGAGAGAGAGAGAGAGAGAGAGAGAGAGAGAGAGAGAGAGAGAGAGAGAGAGAACTTTTGTCACAACAAAAACAATTCGTCCTTCAGTTTCGTTACCGTGTATTCCAAGGCTGCTTCAGTAACTAGAGAAGGTTTCCCTTAATATACATAATCGAATCGAACAATCAGTCTCCCCAAAAGATGTGCTTCGTAACTTCAAACTGGTACTTGGTACTCGGGTTTGGTTTTGATATTATGTAGCTGCTATAGGTCTAAACTCTGAAGCAACGAAAAGGCTTATTTTCTCTGACCAAAATGAGAGAAATAGAGGTACTCAATTGTTTCTATTGACGTTGTGTGTATAATTGCTTCAAGACTAATGAAACAATTTATGTCGTAAACCGTCTATTGTTGGAGAGAGAGAGAGAGAGAGAGAGAGAGAGAGAGAGAGAGAGAGAGGGAGAGAGAGAGAGAGAGAGGGGGGGGGCTATAATTCTGAATGTCTTATTATGTGGTACCCTTATTTGGTCTCTAACTTTACATAACCTTCAATGATTCAGCAGAAATACCTGGTGCCACGACTTTTGCATGGGGTGTTTAGATAATGTTTGTAAAATTTCTGAATTTTTCTTATATGTATCTTTGATAATATTTAATGTTATATGGAATTAGAATGTTATACTTAGAAGTTGCCAATATCACATGTTGCAATTACAAATAATTCTCGAAATCGGCATTTTTCATACCAAACTTCGGATCCCTGATGACCTAATTTTACGTATCATCAGTCATATATGTGACCTTTAATGCTTCTTACAGTCTCTGGCCTGTTTTTACAAATTGTGGATACCCCTGACCTTTCTATTTTGTAATGATTACAGTGACATTTAGGAAATATGTTATGGTTCAACTTTAAGCATTAAAGGTCCAAATATTTTGTGCGACACAATGACCAACCAGATGTAATATGTCTACGAAGAATTTCTAATATCTAGTCTTCTTTTATACTTTGAATCATCCAAAATTTATTGACCCAGTACCCTCACCCGTGTTTCTTTTTTCATCTTCAACATTTTCTTCCATGTACTAGCTTTAAAATTTCGAATGTTTCCATATTTATAAGAGATGTATCTAAAAATCACAGAAGTTGCTTAAGGTAACTTCGATTTTGTTATTCAGTTTTTGATGTAAGCTTACAATTTATGAAACCTTGCATTTACTGAAATGTTTGAAAAACTAAATATTGAATGAGGAACGTCTAGACATGTATTGCAGTGAATATTATAGATATGACTTGATATACTTCGAAAATTGGATAATTTTCACATTCATTTCAATAACTAAAGTCTTTATGTCCTTTGAGGCGTACATAGTACTTGACTGTGCGATCAATAATCATTGAAGCTGATCATTAGTTAGTGTTGTATTTATATAATTAAAGTCCATTTGAACATCATGCGTTGTATTGTGTGAATTTGGTTATTCATTATGGTTTTTTAAGCCTGGATTTATTTATTCTGTTCTTATCAGTCATTTATCCTAGTCAATAACTTTAGTTGATTCTCATATTAGATAAATTATATTGAACTTGGAGACTAGACTATACCTTCCAGTAACATAAGTCCGTCAACTTATTAGATTTATTCTACTTATAGAACCGCTTGTTTTTTTTTTTTTTTCCAAAGAACTCACTGTTTCGGATTTCAGTGTAACTGGGTAATAATGTAGAATCTAATGATTATCTTCCAGGGGTTTCCGACCGAACCATTTTGGAAATTTGTGGTAATTTCCTACGTATAATTGGACACCGAGCTCACATACAAGTTTGAGAACTTTCAGGAAAATGTAACTGATAAAAGCACATTGCATGAATTCTGTATACTTATATAGTTATATACACAGTAGTTTGTTACATATATATTTAAAAAAAAAGATTACCTCATAACTTCGGTGTGGGCGATCTTGGTCAACAGCTTTGCGTATTGGGAGAAGAGACTCCAATTTCGTGTTTTTGTCGTCAAAATTATTAAGAGGAAAGAGAAGTTGTTTCCAAGTCCAAGCCTTTAAGGGAATGGGATGCTAAGGACTCTGATGGGGTTGGGAGTTGGGTTGGGGGCATGCTGACTAATACTTTAAAAGTCTCGATGATTACATTAGCCTGGGACCAACTAATTATGTCGCCCATACTCCTCGTGGAACCACCGGCTCTGTCTTCGCTTCCTTGATGGCTCCCCATCAGGGAGAGATCGAATTTTGGAGAGTTAGCTCTCTCTCTCTCTCTCTCTCTCTCTCTCTCTCTCTCTCTCTCTCTCTCTTCTCTCTCTCTCTCTCACTCTCTCTCTCTCTCATTTAGTTTTGGTAACTTGTAAGTAGGTATATTTTTTAAAGAAATAGAGTTGTTTTTAATGGAGAGATGGATTCAGATTTACTTACATGGAATTAACATTTGGTATCATTTTCTAAGATTATTATCTATTGATTTATTTATTTACAATGAAAAATGATGTAAATATTTTAAGTAATCTTATATTAGTAACATTTTGTAGGTATAGGTTGGCGGGGGCACCAGCCACCCGTTGAGATACTACCCCCGCGAGAGAGTTGCGGGGTCTATTGACTGGCCAGATAGTACTACATTGGATTCTTCTCTCTGGTTACGGCTCACTTTCCCTTTTCCCTGCACATTCATCGATTAGTCTTGTATATTCTTTATAGATTCTACTCTGTCCTCATACACCTAACAACTTTAAGATTACAAAACAATTCTTCTTCCTCCAAGGGGTTAACTATTGCACTGTAATTGTTCAATGGGTAGTTTCCTCTTGGCAAGGGTAGAAGAGACACTTTAGCAGCTCTTCTATAAGGACGCCCCCTAAATCAAACCATTGTTCTCTGGTCTGGGATAGTGCCATAGCCTCTGTACCATGGTCTTCCCTGTCTTGTGTTAGAGTTCTCTTTGCTTAAGGGTACACTTGGGCACACTATTCTATCATACTTCTCTTCCTCTTTTTTTTTTTTTTTTTTTGTCAATATTTTAAAGTTTATATAGACTATATTTATTTTAATGTTACTATTCTTAAGATATATTTTTTTTTTGTTGCCTTTTATCATTGGTTTATTTTCTTTGCTGGGGCCCCTTGGCTTATAGAATCCTGCTTTTTCAACTAGGATTGTAGCTTAGAAAGTATTAATAATAATAATTGTACAGCATTAGAATTTGTTGATACCATTGCACGTTGTATCCTCAAATTTTATTTATTTACAGTATGCATGAAACGGATTGAATTAAGAAAGTTTATGGTAAAATTACTTGAAAGATTTCGATTATCTCTCTCTCTCTCTCTCTCTCTCTCTCTCTCTCTCTCTCTCTCTCTCTCTCTCTCTCTCTCTCATAGCATCGTGATCATGGCGCCCAGCTAACAATCTGAGTGACATATGTTTTATTCTGAATTTCGTAAGGAGCAACAAAGTGGGACGTTCCCTAAAATAGTTACGTGCCTCATTTAACTTTAGTTATCGTATTTTGTACCTAGTTGTTAGTTGGTCGTTGCGGATCGCAGCTAAAAGGAAAAAAAAAAGAGATGGGGAGAGGAAAACTAACTTGATTATTCATTGCTTAATCGAATAATATTGACTAACTAAATAGAAGGACCTTGGACATGGAACAAATCATTTATATATATATATATATATATATATATATATATATATATATATATATATATATATATA
>NC_090765.1:11463388-11468388 GCF_036898095.1 Palaemon carinicauda | reverse complement strand
GTTTTGTATTCTGTACTTTTCTGTTCATTGGTGGTATTGTACTAAATAGATTAGCTAATTTTATTTGTGTATTCGGCTCTATTTTGGCAAATGTACCTTTACCTTAGACGTTGTTTGCTTTTAATTCCAAGAATGTTTAGTATCAAGAGTTCCTTTCTATAAGAAATCTTAATTATGAGTGTTGTATAATTTGCTTCTGTAGGTGCCTATGAAACTATCTGTCATTAAGGTGTTAAAGATGCCGTCAGTGTTTAGCTTTCTGTCAAATCTATAGGTGTTTTGGAGAGAGAGAGAGAGAGAGAGAGAGAGAGAGAGAGAGAGAGAGAGAGAGAGAGAGAGAGAGAGAGAGAGATACAAGGATTTTATATATATATATATATATATATATATATATATATATATATATAATATATATATATATATATGTATATATATAATATATACATATATATACTGTATTATTATTATTATTATTATTAAATGCTAAGCTACAACCCTAGTTGGAAAAGCAGGATGTTATAAGCCCAGGGGCCCCAACAGGGAAAATAGCTCAGTGAGGAAAGGAAACAAGGAAAAATAAAATATTTTAAGAATAGTAACAACATTAAAAAAAAACATTTCCTATATAAACAATAAAAACTTCAACAAAACAAGAGAAAGAGAAACTAGATAGAACAGTGTGCCTGAGTGTACCCTCAAGCAAGAGAACTCTAACCCAAGACATTGGAAGGCCATGGTACAGAGGCTATAGCACTACCCAAGACTAGAGAACAATGGTTTGATTTTGGAGTGTCCTTCTCCTAGAAGAGCTGCTTACCATAGCTAAAGAGTCTCTTCTACCTTTACCAAGAGGAAAGTAGCCACTGAACAATTACATTGCCGTAGTTAACCCCTTGGGTGAAGAAGAATTGTTTAGTAATCTCAGTGTTGTCAGGTGTATGAGGACAGAGGAGAATCTGTAAAGAATAGGCCGGACTATTCGGTGTCTATGTAGGCAAAGGGAAAGAACTGTAACCAGAGAGAAGGATCCAATATGGTACTGTCTGGCCAGTCAAAGGACCCCCTAACTCTCTAGCGGTAGTATCTCAACGGGCGGCTGGTGTCCTGGCCAACCTACTACACACACATATATACTGTATGTATATATATGATATATACACACACACATATATATATATATAAATTTATATATATATATGTGTGTGTATATATATATATGTGTGTGTGTGTGTGTGTTATAGTTTCTTTCCGGTGACGCTGAGCGACAATGCCAGATATATAACTACTCGGTCTCTCCCCGTCCCTCCGGTAGGTGAGAGAGGTAGTAATCATAACTTGGTGAGAGGGGTTGTAGTAAAGAAAAGGGCAAGGGTGGGAAAGGTCGAATCTGTGTGTGCGCCCATGTGCGTGTGTACATTTATCTAAATATCTAGCAGTCATGTATAACGGGTCGCGCATAAGTACACACACACACACACACACACACACACACACACACACATATATATATATATATATATATATATATATATATATATATATATAAAACAAGAAATGGAGCCGCTTTTAGTCCACTGTAGGACAAAGGCCTCAGACATGTCCTTACTCATGTCTTGGGTTCGGCCAGTGCGGATTAGTGATGGTGGGAAATTTTGTTAGATTGCTCACAGCATACCAACCTAGTATGGGTGGCCTTGACTTGTACAGCTTTTCTGATCATGGCAGCACCAAAACCCTTCATTACGTTAAGGTATCCCTACCTGTCTGTGTGTGTGTGTGTGTATATATATATTATATATATATATATATATATATATGTATATATATATATATATATATATATATATCATACATATACAATATATATATATGTATATCTATCTATCTATCTATCTATGTCTATCTATCTATCTATATATATATATATATATATATATATATATATATATATATATATAGTATATATATATATATATATATATATGGTGAAGAAAAGATTTTGCTACGCTTTTTTTTAATGTAAAATTAAGATTCATATAATCGTGATTATTTTCTTGCTGAAACAAATCTGAAAATTGAAGGTTATTTCCGTCAGAGAAGAAAAGTTGAATACGATACAATGGATTTCGGGGAAACTATTTTTATTACAAAATCCACATTGGCATTTATATAGAAATGTTTACGAACAGTATAGAGTATAGTGACTGGTAAAATCTAACCGAGGCCCTTTGCGTCAATAATCGTAGATGATGGTGATAATGTATAGCATAGGTAGATTTAATTTTTTTCTTATTTATGTTTGGGTTATTGAAGTGTGTTTTGAGTAACTTTCGTAGAATGTATATTTATTTTAATTGGTTTCATTTCTTAAATAGCATTACTGTCAATGAATTTATTTGAAACTATATTTTAGATAAATAATTGCTGATTTTTATAGTTTTTTTATCTTCTAGAGGTGTTGCTAGTTTTTTTTTTTTTTTATTATTATAAGCATCCGTTTTTATTCTTAAATAGTCTTATTGAAGCTTTCCATTTGCAAGTTCTATAGCTTTAATTTCATCATATCAATCATTCTAATGGTTCCCATCGTTTTATTTTCAGTTGGGCAGGTTATAATATCCTCTCTTGTAATAATAAAATAATAAGTTTTCCAAATTAGGGTTTTTGAAGGGTTTTTATTGTTCCAATCACTAACTTTCTTTTTCCCGATGATATATTTTATTGATTAGTGTTATTGAGCAGAATCTCATTTTCTTTAGATTTTATTGTTTGATATGTTTATTATAAATTCCGGTGTGTTACAGTTATACAACCCGCTTATATTTCCAAACATTATAATAGCATCAGGTTGTTTTGATTTTGACATTTTGCAAGTTTATTGTACCTTAATGGATTCTTACATCTTATATCAAGTCTCGGCTGATGTCAGAATACCCGACATTCTTTCATATCCGTAATGACAGAGAGCGCCACGATAGTTGCCGGAGATCGTTATATTCCTCACTGCCTAAGGGCCAGAGTAACCTGTCTTGATTTACATAATATTACTTATCTTCTTTGTCCTCTGATGTTTTCAAAGTTATTTCTTCGTCACGCTTCAGGAATCTTCCAATTGGACGACAGATCAAGGTCATGTTCTACTGCAATTCTGCACCGGTTTGATATACAGTAGTTTCTGTTACCCCCGTTTCCTTAACAATGAATGGTAACCTTTTTTCTGCTTTGTTAGCTGTTACTGATCAAAAGATAACTTGTAAAAGTTATTTCACTATTGGGCCTTAGTGGTATTGCTAGCATTGTTATAAATAGTTTTAATGTTATTTTTAACTAGGCTTTGCAATTCTTTACGGATATGTGAAGGTTTAAAGGTCACTCATAAGCGGCAGAGGGAAAGGACAGAAAAATATCTTGGAGACTGACGATATATACTGAACATTTAGTAAGCACCTAATATCCTCTCTCTTTCCCTCCCCTTCCCAGGCAAGACAGAGGAGTATCCAGGCAATGGCTGCAAACTAATTCGCTAAGAAAAGTTTAAGGCATGTTCTGTTTCAAAAATAGTTATATAAAGCTGGTCATAATTCTTATTTATTTTACAAATGGGCTTTAAATGATGATTATTTTTTAAGTAAGAACTCAAGTAGACAATGATATTTTCAATTATAGTTTTTTCGAAGAGTACTACTTAATTGTTCTTGATGATGACTCCTCATAATCACCCTAGCTTTTGTCATTTTCACTCGGAATTCGTTAATCAAATAATTATGTCTTATTTTTTCAACATGCTTCCTGGAGAGATGACTTTACAAGTTCTTTTCCTTTTGAAGTTTGAAATAAAGCAAGCTGGGAGTTTCTGCAAGAGCTTTTTAATGCATCCGTTTTCTCTATTCTTTTATTTCTTTACCACCTGGGGGATTTGAACAAAAGAAAAAAATAGCAAGGCATCAGTTTCGTACTCCTTTGGTGAAGGTAAAAATTAGCATGTTCTTCCCAGATATGGTAGCAAGAAAATTAAAAGAGTAAAAGATGCTTATAGATGCCACCCACCTTCATTGCACCCGCCATACGCCTTCAAGTGCTGCATTATTTCGCGGATTTTATTAACATGCTATCTTTGGTTAGGAGTTGAGGGTTGTGGTTACAAAAGTTGTTGTCATCCTATGGTTCCCCTCACTGGTCTCTCCCCCCTCCCATTCCATTTCTATTTTAGACATGGGAAAGGGGGAAATTAGAATATTTTTAATCTCCCAGGAAAGGTATTTTAAACTTTGGAGAATTTCGTTCGTAATATCTGTAATGATAATAACACTCATTGTTATTAACACATGTTGAAGTATTTATGATTTATTTTTTTAGTTTGATTTTCTAAACGCTTGTGTGTTTTGAAGCATTCTCTTTCCAATATTTTAAAGTATTCTCTCTCTCTCTCTCTCTCTCTCTCTCTCTCTCTCTCTACTCTCTCTCTCTCTCTCTCTCTCTCTCTCTCTCTCTCTCTCTCTCTCTCATGTTTAAAACACCTTTTTGATCTCCCGACAAGAATGACTTGTCATGACAAATCCTAGTTCCTGGATTTTCTCACAGAATTTCTCGTGACCGAGGTCTGAATTCACGCCCTGGACACTCGTTGTTCCTACTTAAATAGTCGAGTTTTGCTGTGTTCTTTTCCTCCATTTCTCCAAAAACCGAATCACAGAGATTCCTTTTGTGGAATACAGCAATTCTCTTTGTAGTTCCTTGACTGCTTCTCTTGCGTTCTATTGAACAGTAGCGTGTATTTTTGGTCCATAGCTTTGCCTGTATATGATATTTTACATATTAATATACATTAGGTATTTATAAACATAACATTCTGTATTTCGTTTAATTCTGTTTATTGTTATCTTTTTTTTTTTTTTTTTTTTTTTTTGTCGATACGTAACGTTCTTAATTGTTAATTACTGTTTTTTCCCTTTTGCTGTCATCACACGTATCCTTTTTTGCATTATTTTCGGCTGAAATCT
>NC_090765.1:11403388-11458388 GCF_036898095.1 Palaemon carinicauda | reverse complement strand
TAAATGTAACAATATTACGGTGAACTGCGTGATAGTGTAGCCTTCTTTAGTATGATGTTAAATGTAACAATATTACGGTGAACTGCGTGAGTGAGCGACATCAACGAGGGACAATGCCGATCTCATAAACAATATCCGTCCCGATTTCAGCTATTATTATTATTATTATTATTATTATTATTATTACTTGTTAAGCTACAACACTAGTTGACAAGCTAAGTGCTTTAAGTTTAAGTGGTCCAACATGGAAAATATTCCTGTGAGGAAAGGAAATAGGAAAATAAACTACGAGAAACGTAATGAACAATTGAAATAAAATATTTTAAGAAGAGTAACAATATTTGAAATAAATCTTTCATATATAAACTATAAAATCTGCAAATAGTAGCAATAGGAAGAAAAATAAGATAGAATAGGTAGCCCGAATGTACCCTCAATCAAGAGAACTCTAACCTAAGACAGTGAAAGACAATGGTACAAAGGCTATGACACTACCCAAGAGTAGAAAACAACAATTTGATTTTGGAGTATACTTCTTAAAGAGCTGTTTGCCGTCTCTAAAGAGTCTGTTCTACCCTTACCAAGAGGAAAGTTGAGTTATTGGGTCCTTTGGCTGGCCTGACAGTTCTACATTGGATACCTCTCTCGTTATGACTCATTTTTCCTCTTCCTACACTTACACCGAATAGTCTGGCGTACTCTTCAGATTCTCCTCTGTCCTCATACACCTGACAACACTGAGATTACCAAACAATTCTTTTTCATTTAGGGCTAACTACTGCACTATAATTGCGCAGTGGCTTTGCGGGGATCAACTCTACTGATGGTGACTATGTTCAATACGAGTCTTCACACCATGCGATTTTTGTCCTCTTGTTGGGCAGGAAGTAGTAGGCCACGTTGTGCTTCTCATGGAAGTAAATAATAAACACATAGACGTGGGAAAAAAATATTGATATTGATTGATTTGTTTCTTTAGTTGCAAAGAAACCCATTATTATGGGACAAAATTCTAAAAGAATATAAATGTCGAAGTTATGTTACATCGGCTTCGGAAGTTGGATCAAGGAAGTATTATGAGAGTGTGGAAGATAAAGAAAAATAGTGAATTTGCTACGTGTACAACATTCACTTTTCCATTCACAAACATTCTTAGTATACCAATTGTGGCAAACTATTTTTGCAAAGATATTTAGGAAATTATATAATTAATGTATAGATCTATTTATAAAAACATTCATTACTACAACCCATGAATCCCACATTCGTATTTTATAATATTGCCAACTCAAAGCTCCCTCTTTACTAACGAAAAATCAGTAAATGTGTTTCTGATATCATTTGCCAGCGGCGACTGCAATATCGATGGTTTCCGTGTGCATCGCCTCGTGTGCTTGCTTTAAAAAAAAAAGAAAAAAAAAACATTTGAAAGAAGCCTCTGGTAATCAAACCGTAAAGACACATTAGAGCGATTTCAAAAGGTTTTGCCGATAGTCAGTTCCTGGTCTAAGTTTTTTCGTTTTAAACATGTGCTTCTCGATCACCTCTCAAGGAGTCTGATGCACTTGAAAGAACTAAAAAAATTTATGACTTTGACATCGTCTTGGATGAATTGAATCAGATTAAGTTTCCAATAATTCTCTTAAAGGAAGTCTAGGCCTGACAAACTCAATCCATTTTGTACTGCTTTTGTCATTTAATTAGTATTTTTCCTTAACATGAAAAACGGAAGAAAGTGGAGTTTGTTCTGTGACATTGTACGTGGTTATTGCAATTATACAATTATAAGATACAACATTTCATCCTTCCAGTGCGGTTCAAGGTTGCAGAATTGTTGATATTTCTTATCTTATAGAAAGTACCTTGCCAGTTAGCAGCCAATATGCTTACCAGTATTAGCGATACCATTTTGTATAAAACTAGGTAATCCAAGACAGCCGGATAATAGATTTGAGTTTGAATTTATTAATTTAATTCATTTTGAGATTGCGTTTGAACTATATTTATCATAGTGGTTCTGTCTATGAACTTTCAAGTTTGGGAAGTCACATAATCAACTTCATTCACAATCAGTTTTATAATGTAATTTGGGGAGAGATGAGGTTAATTAATAATGAGTGAGATTGTTTCTTATACAGCGTTTTCTTACCTTTAGTGTTTTATTCATTACTTATGGCCAAATTTTTTTTTTTTCATCTTTAATGTTTTAGTCATTGCTGGTGAGTTGGCATTAAAGACATTAAAGTATACAGGGAGGTGTAACTTTTTGAAGTTATTCATACTTTCGGCCGTAAAACTAGATTTTTCCAGCATTGATAGCTATCTGGATTGGATCAGCAAGTCAGATATAAAACTAAACTATACCAAAATGAACTCATATGTTTTATTTATTTATTGGCCTTTGTCATTCGTTTACAAAATACTTGAAATATATATCACTTAACTGCTAAGAATAGCAATAAACCATATATTGAAATATAGCTTTTAGGTATTTTGAATTCAGCCTTCACATTTAGAATTAACGTGTCTTAAAAAACATGTAAAATAATTTCTAATACATCAGCAACAGACATAGAAACAAAGTTACTGGAGTTATTTGATTAGGAAAAAAACGAATATATTACTGAGAATTAGAGCATGATCGGATTATTGAAGTGATCCTAAGTACTGAGCACTATGGGAATTGAATTGTTTTATTTATTATTTTTATGCTTCAGGCAGTCCCATCAACAAGTGTTTTAAGAAAGGTGTCATTGTTGTTATAAAATTATATATAGTGTACAATTATATACAGTATGAGAAATAGGGGTCTCTCTCTCTCTCTCTCTCTCTCTCTCTCTCTCTCTCTCTCTCTCTCTCTCTCTCTCTCTCTCTCTCTGTGTGAACTTGCCGATGGAAGACTAAAGACTAAAGGTAGACTACAGTTTTTTTTTTTTTAACCTTGCAGGTGGCTCTATAGCCAACGAAGTCCCTCCTTCTCGGCAGCCCGCTTACATTGTTCCCGTTATTAGCTATTAAAGTGTTGAAGCTGGGTAGCGTAAAGGTTAAGGAACAAAAGAAGTTACATGACTTTGAAAGTTACTTGATTGAGAGGTTACAGGAGGGAAAAGCGGCACAGAGATAAGTGCTTGTAAGAGCTTTTCAATAGGCATTACGAGATTGAGAAGTTGTGAGATTCGCAAGGCTTATACCGGTTATATGGATCGCTGCGTTTCAAGTTTTTATCATGATGAATAACAATAAGGACAAGTAGATAGACGAAGTCCACACATGCAGATGTTAATAATGTTTGGTCTGTTCCTTTGTTCTTTCCAAGGTGATTTGAAACACCTGCGTATATTGATTATAGTAATATTTTCCCTCTCTCGCTAGATGAAGGAAGATTTGGTTTGACATGTGACAACAGTCCTTTGGAATTATGATATATATATATATATATATATATATATATATATATATATATATATATATATATATATATGCATTAAAGAATTGATACCAAATATTCCCCATCCCAAGATTATTCCTCTTTTGTTTTCGGTCTCGTGTCCGGGGGAAACCTTTACTGTCTGTCCAAAGTACGTATATTCATTATCAATCTCTAGAGGCTTGTCCATAACTGTTATTTGTTGTCTCTGCATTTTCATTGAAAATTATCTTGGTTTTACTCATATTCATTTTCAGTCCTACATAGCTGTGTTCTCTATTCAAATTCTCAATTATCTTTTGTAATTCCTCCCCGTCTTCACTAAACACAGCTAAGTCATCTGCAAATCCTGAGTTGTTGAGGCATTCCCCATTAGTATTAAATCCTACATTTTCCCAATCTAAACTCTTAAAAATTTCTAGGCATGCTGTGAATAATTTAAGAGAGATTGGGTCTCCCTGTCTAACTCCTTTCTCAATCGGAATTTTCTAACAATCTATGTAGGTTTAGGATTGCTCTACTTAATTTATATATATCTGCAAGTGTTCTAACATAAGATTCTTTCATTCCATGTTTTTAATGTTTTCATTACTGCTGATGTTTTGGCAGAATTAAAAGCCTTTTCATGGTCTATACATTCCATATTTTTGAACGGAAGACAAATTAGCTCCGACTAATGAGCGCTGACAATTGAGCGAAAGACAACTGAGCGTAGCAACATTTCAGAGCCAACATATAAGTGCCATATATTCAAATTACGGTTATTATAATTATTTTATCAAAAGTAATCTCTCTCTCTGTCTCTCTCTCTCTCTCTCTCTCTCTCTCTCTCTCTCTCTCTCTCTCTCTCTCTCTCTCTCTCTCTCTCTCACTCACCATTTTGAGATAGCTTTGTTGCTTTATTCTAAAAGAAGGGGACCAAATTAAAAGGGACATTTTTAATCTTTATTTGTTGCGTAATTTAATTAAAAATCATATCTAAACAGAATCATTTGACGTTGTATTTTGGGACTATAGCAACGACTTCAGGATACAAATTAAATTGGGTGTCTTGAATAACGCCTTGGTGGAGCATTTTTTGCTACGGCCCTTTCACGGAACAGCGTCATTGATAAGCTATCAGCAACTTTGCAGGATCTGATACATGATGGTGATCACTGGCAGATGTGCTTTTATTTACAAAAACTTATGTCCTTCTTTGGCACTTTCCAAGTACACAAAGCCTTGACTCTTTGCTACTCTTAAGCAAAGAGTCTACTCTTTGCTTAACAGTAGCCTTCTTGCAATCTATTTTCTTTTTCTTTACTTTACTTTACTTTGATGGCTGCTTTTCCGGTCCCATA
Source organism: Palaemon carinicauda (assembly GCF_036898095.1). Lineage (NCBI taxonomy): Eukaryota > Metazoa > Arthropoda > Malacostraca > Decapoda > Palaemonidae > Palaemon > Palaemon carinicauda. Next base: position 11,453,618 of record NC_090765.1, on the reverse strand, counting down.
CAGTAGGCGAACCCCACTTTCTACAGAACCTCCACTGTCGTTTTACCTTGTTCGTTCAGAGTATTTAACGTTTCATATCGCGTATTGTTAATTTACTGTTAAATCGTCACCTTTCTATGACTGTTGAAATAAGAAAGTCTTCAGTTTCCTCTTGAAAGCCTTAATGTCTTCAATCATTCGAATGTTTCGTGGGAGCTTATTATATAGTCTCGGGGCCGCATATTTAAAGGCTCTGGAGCCTAAAGTAGACGTAAATCTAGGTTCCAACAGTTTGAAGCCATTTGCAACTATTCTCGTGTCAACACGATTTGTTGGCTCCGCAATATGTAGCAATTCTCTCAAGTATTTTGGACGGCCGGTTCTGATAACTTGGTGGGTTTATTGTACATATTTTAAATTCAATTCTGCTTTAATCGGCAGCCAGTTTAAATCGATTAGTATAGGGGTGATCCTTTCTCTAGGTGGGACACCTTTTATCAGTCTTGCTCCTCTGTTTATTATGTTTTGTAATTTATTTAGTTACACTTTTGGTAAATTGTAATAGATATAGTTGCTGTAGTCAATTCTGGTAATAACACAGTTTATCACAAGTTTCTTTACAGAATTTTCGTCCAGGTACTTTTTTATAAACGCAATATTTCTTAGATGATAACCAGCAGTCTTTATGACATTATTTATTTGGGCATTTAGAGACAGGTTACAGTCAAGTAATACACCTAGATCCCGAACTTTGCTAGATATCGGCACCGAGTCATTATTTATGTTCATTTGAATATTACCTAAGTTTCTCACGCTGTTTCTCTTACCCACCACCATGATTTAAGTTTTGTTCTCATTTAATTTTAGTTGTTTAAATGTCATCCATTCTCTAACACTATCAAGGATTCGTTTAGAGTTTCAGTAGTGTCATGTATATCATTTATGGAGAAGTAAAATTGTGTCATCTAGACGATGTTATCTTCTCTATATAGTTGGGTTTTTATGAAGTAAATCAAGGTGCTTTTCTATTTAGATTTTTTTTTTATTTCCCAAACAGGAGGATTTTAGTGATAGTAAAAAAAATTCGTAGTAGCCAAATAATAATCACACACGCACGCACACAGGGTTTTTGAAAAAGTGTTACATATTTTTCCTAAATGGAATGATTTTAACAATAGTTACCAAACGATTTTAATAGCCAAGCAACATTTAAATGAGAGAGAGAGAGAGAGAGAGAGAGAGAGAGAGAGAGAGAGAGAGAGAGAGAGAGAGATTTAATGAATCCTTTACTTAAACCAGATGGCTCAGTCACTCACTGTCCAAAGGAAAAGGCAACCCTGTTGCCTGATGTTTTTGACAGTAAACAGAGTAATGAAAAACTTGAACTTCCTCATGCCTGTTTTCCTGAGGCTAAACTAACTAGTTTAGCTTTTCGATCTCGTTAGATTAAAGCTCTGTTGACGTACCTTGATGCTTAAGGAGGCGTAGACCCAAATGGCATTTTTCCTTTGTTTTTTATAAAGACAGCAGATTTTTTAGCTCCAAAGTTATGTTATTTTGCGCAAGTTATCAAGAAGAGGAGCTTTTAGCACTTGGAGACTTGGTAATATTACTCCTCTATGTAAATGTGTTTGTGGTAGCTCAAGTCCCACTGATTACCGCCCAATTTCCATAACTCCCATATTATCTAAAGTTTTTGAACGTCTTCTGGCAAAACGTCTTAATAGGTTTGCTGAAGGTAGTCATCTATTCCCTAGTTTGCAATTTGGTTTTCGTAAAGGCCCTTCTTACAATCTCCAATGATGTACAGAAATCCCTTGATTGTGGTTGGGAAGTTCGTATGATTGGCCTTGATTTTAGTGCTGCCTTTGACCGTGTTAATCATGAGGCCCTTGCTTTCAAACTCAAACAGTTGGGAGTGGGTGGGTCGTTTCTTAACATTATTATTGATTTTTTAAGTAACAGATCTCAAAGAGTTGTTGTTGATGGGCACCAGAGTGAGTATAGCAATGTGATATCCGATGTTCCACAGGGTAGTGTTCTTGGCCCATTACTTTTCATACTATATACACATGACATGTGGTTAGGCATAGAAAACAAGCTTGTTGCATATGCAGATGATGCTACTCTCTTTGCATCAATTCCATCCCCTGAATGTAGATCTGGGGTTGGTGAATCCCTTAATAGAGATTTAGCTAAAATTAGTGCATGGTGCAAATTATGGGGTATGAAGTTGAATCCTAATAAAACTCAAAGTATGATTGTAAGTAGCTCAAGGACGGTGGCTCCTCAACATCCGGATCTCAGTATTGATAATGTTTCTTTACATTTGTATGACTCCTTTTAAAATTTTAGGTGTGATTCTCGACAGCAAATTTACTTTTGAGAAACATTTGGTCTGTGTCTTCTTCAACTGAACAAAAAATTGGCTTATAGAGAAAGTCTTACAAGATTTTTGGTGATCAATCTACTCTGAAGAAGTGTTTTAATTCTTTCATTCTACCTTGTTTTGAGTATTGTTCTCCTGTTTGGTGTTCAGCTGCTGATTCTCATCTTAATTTGTTGGACAGAAACTCACGGTCTATTAAATTTCTTATTCCCGATCTAGATATTAATCATTGGCACCGTCGGTCAATTAGTTCATTATGTATGTTGCATAAGATTTTTCATAACTCTGACCATCCTTTACATTCACATCTCCCTGGACAATTTTATCCTGTTCGTAATACTAGGCAGGCAGTTAATTCTAATAGCCAGGCCTTCTCCATCATGAGGCTCAATACTACACAGTATTCTAGAAGTTTTTTTCCAGCTGTTACCAAGTTGTGGAATGATCTTCCTAATCGGGTAGTTGAATCGGTAGAACTTCAAAAGTTCAAAGTTGGAGCAGATGTTTTTATGTTGACCAGGCTGACATGAGTTTTTATAGTTATATGTGACCTATCTGTTTTTGACGTTGTTAATAGTTTATATAGGACATATCTGTTTTGACGTTGTTACTGTTTTTAGAATGATTTATTGTTAATTTATTCTCATTATTTATTTATTTCCTTATTTCCTTTCCTCACTGGGCTATTTTTCCCTATCGGAGCCCTTGGGCTTATAGCATCTTGCTTTTCCTACTAGGGTTGTAGCTTGGCTAGTAATAATAATAGTAATAATAACTATAATAACCGTTTTTAATTCATGTCTCTCTAATGTGTGCGCTCAAATGCTACTGTGCTCAATTGTATTGCGCTTAATTTTCGGCGCTCATTTGTCTTACGTTCAAAAGTCGGCTCACGTGTTTGTCATACTATGCTGATTTTTCTATTAGCTAGTAAATTACATGGATAGGGGTAGTTGTTCAATACCCGATTCTAAAGACTCTGTTTTCTTGGTTGATTAAAGTAACTGTCTTTCCTTTCGGCCTAATGTGATCTTTGTAAATATTTTACATACACAGAGAGTATATGTATAAGGCGGTTATTTTCAAAGTCTTTTGTGTTTCACTTTTAGTGAATTAGTATAAATATTCAGTTTTTTCCAAGCTGTAGGTATAGACTCTATACTATAGAGCATTCTTGCAGACATTTGTTGTGGAATTCAGCGAGTCTTACTACTTTGAAACATCATCTATTATTAATGAATCAATTGTTAGGCCATCTTCGCCTTCTAATTTGCCTCTTTTCATGCCTCTTAATGCTTTCTATACTTCTTTTGTTACTTTTGGTACAGGCTCAGGTATTTCATAATTTCTATTGGTGAAGATATTTCTTATATCACAATTCTTTAGCATTGTATAGAAATCTTCTGCAAGTTTTATCACACCATCTCTATTGTGGATATTTCCATTGTCATCCTTTAAAGCAAACATCTGTTGGCGCTCTGTTCTAAGTCTTGTTTTCAACAATTAGATGCTTTTCTTTCTTTCTTTGGTGTTTCCTCAATTTTGGTGTGATTTTATTTACAAATATCTTGGGTTTTTAGTTTGTTTATTGTTTTGAATAGTTCTGCTAATTCTGTTTCATCTCTCTTGAATTTTACCCTCATTTCCAATCTTTGCTTTATTAGGTTTTTGGTTTTTTCTGATAGTTTTCTTTGATCTTGTTAAGGAACTCTTTAAGTATTTCTAGTGCAGATTCCAATCCAAATTTAGTTAAATTACTGTTCATTTCTTCTTTACCTGCTTCCATTTCATCATGTAGCAGGGAGTACCTATATTATATTGCTAAACTAAACTCATCAGATTTTACTCTTATTAGAGGAGTGTTTATGTTCTATCTTAGAATTAATTTTTTTATTTCTTTCCTTAGCTCTTTATATATGTAAATTAATTAATATATATATATATATATATATATATATATATATATATATATATATATATATATATATATATATATATATATATATATATATATCAGTTCATTATCTATGTTGGATATACTAGGGACTTCCACTTTGTCAATCTTGCTTAGGTTTTGTAGAATTTGAGAGGTACCAGAATTTACCGGGTAAAGAAAAGGGGCGTATAGCTAACATTCATACAAGCTTTAGCTTTTCTGGTCCTACCCTATTCAAGAGGAAAGATACTTTTATATAATGGCATTTACTCATTGAAGGATATATATATATATATATATATATATATATATATATATATATATATATATATATATATATATATATATATATATATATGTGTGTGTGTGTGTGTGTGTGTGCGCGCGTGTATGTTTGTGTATATATGTTTGTATGCTTGTGCGTGAATTTCTTGATCCTATATTTGCAATTACACTTTTGGCTGATAATTCCAGAGATATATTTATTTTATTCTTCAATTTCAGAAATTTTTTCGCTAAGATTTTATGTTTTAACTGAGGTGTAAGATTAATCTGTTAGCTAAGTGACTTTGGCAAAAAGTCTTTGCTCAAGGATTCGAAGTCGCCTCTAATCAAGATTACAGGGCAACATTCTCATTCGTGACAATTGCAGTTATTGCTAAATGCTTTGGTCTGAAACATTAAACCATTTGTGTGTGTGATCGGATCATCGTGAGTTTCTGTCCTGTTGAAAGTTTATTGACAACGTCGGGAATGTTTGCTCACGGTGTTCGAGGCCCTGATGCATTCATTGCACGCCAAGGGTGTGTGACATTGCTCCTCCTGCTTCGACAGCCAGCTGTTATTATTTTTACGTTGATTCGTGACTGCTCGGTGGGATGGTTGCTTTAAGGGTGACTTTGTAGTGCATGCAACGTTTGATATTAGCACGTCAAGTTGGTAATTTCATTTGGGTGGTAATTGCGAATCGTTCGTTCAGGACTGATGTTATAGCCTACCTTGTGATCGAAGTTAAACCATTAGTGTAATTCTTCATATTGTTCCAGCGTGGTAGCATGAAGGTTTTTTTTTTTTTTTTTTTTTTTTTTTTTTTTTTTTTTTTTTTTTGCATTGGACTGAAAATACATTATTCGTCAGCGCCGAAAATATATTGTAAATTGAGATGAGAGTTGAAGAAAAATTTTGGGAATTTGAAAATATTTTGTAAGATTATTGCTCGTCCCAAAACCACATTAACTCAAGTGTCAAAATCTATTGTGGAATTATAAGACGAGGTTTAATAAATGCAAAGTAAAAGATTAACAGGTTTTAGTAGTAAATTGAAATTATACATTTGAGTCAAATTTAATCTCCATAGAAACCTGGTAATATAGATGTCAGCATTCCTGAATTTTGAAAACGTCTTGTATATAAAAAAAAAAACAAGGGAATCCCATTAATAACCAATACAAATAATCTTCAATTCTTTTTGTTTTGTTTACTGCATATCGAGCCTTCCTTTAATGTCAGCATAGTATCCTTTATTTTCAACTATGAGAGTAAATCTCGGTATTCGGAATGACTTCTGAGCATTTTACACATAATCTTCCATTTCGTTTCCTATGACCACTAGAAATTGATAAAAATCGTTACTGAATTACTCAGATGTTCGCTTTCCTTAGTGTTTGTTCTATAGAGACTCAGTTGCATTTTGTTTTTTAAAAGAGCGATTTTAGAAATGCCGTTTGCCTGAATTATTATTATTATTTTTTTTTTTTTTTTTTTTTGTATATTATCCTCTTTTATTATAATATTACATCTTTGAAAGAGGCATTGAATGTTATTTGTCTTATGTATTTGTAATATACAGCCATAGTTTAACGTTCTTTTTCTTAGTAATATACAGTAGTTCTTAGACTCGGACAGACTTCAAGACATTGATTTGCCAAGAGATTAGTTACTTTTGTTGAAATTGGCAGGGGAATTAATAATAGGGAAGCCATCACCCATGCAAAAACCATTCATTTGTATGCCATGATATGTTGCTAATCCTGATAAGTGCACCTGATCGTTAATTGGGTTTTTGTTATATACTTTTAAATGCGAAATTTTAGATATATGAGAAAGTGTTTATAATGAATTTATTTTATCAACTAACGGGGTAATTTTTTTTTTCTCCAGTTTTGATGTCTAGTTTTGTAAAACCATCGGCCACTAAGATAACTGCAGAAATAATAATAATGATAACATGCATTTTGCTCCCATCTAAAGCCATAGGTGCTACATTCTTATTACAAGATTTAATTGATTAGTTGACGAAATCAATTCACAAGGAAGTGTCCGAGGTCATTCACATTTAGCTTTTTTTATTCAAATGTATCATCCCTATATCCCTTTCCTCTCCAGTGGTCATTACTCTTCACGGTTCTTAGAACTTAAGTCTCGTGAAGACTTTGGTTTTATAATTTTCAAGTTATAAGAATTCATTGATACTGGAAGTTTTTGTGCATTATTTGTCTTCATATCTATATGTGCAGTTTATATACAGTATTTTAAGTGCAAATTTTAGATGTATTTAAATATTAACTAACAAATGAGTTTTCTTTATTTTTTAGGAACTGGTCAATATATTATTCAGCTTGGTTAAGGTCAGTGGTCTGGTAGTAAACAAACTTTAGGAGACCTACTTTCCAGTTTAAAAATAGATTCTCTCTCTCTCTCTCTCTCTCTCTCTCTCTCTCTCTCTCTCTCTCTCTCTCTCTCTCTCTGATGTCATAAAAACTGAACCCTATCATAAAAACTGAACCCTATCCACACCCTCCCCCATTCCGTTGTAATCAAGGTATATCCAAGGGATGAGTTTGATAGCACGTGCTCTGGCGTGGGGTGGCGGTCACCCATGCACAACTTATCCTGACCGTGATTATTTAATTGCCTTGATCGGAATTCCATTGGCGTAACGACCACACACGCATAAAATATTTATACACACACACACACACATATATATATATATATATATATATATATATATATATATATATATATATATATATATATGTATATATGTGTGTGTGTGGGTGTGTGTGTGTGTGCGTGCGTGCATGTTCACAATATGTTTGTGACAATGTTGACAGTTTAGTAAACTATCCTATATGAATAAAGAGGTATAAACACACACATACATACATATATACTGTATATATATATATATATATATATATATATATATATATATATATATATATACACTTATGTGTGTGGCCACATCATCCTTTAGATGGATGAACACTTTGGACATGAGTGTGTGTGTTTTTGTGTGTGTATATATATATATATATATATATATATATATATATATATATATATATATATATATGTGTGTGTGTGAGTGTGTATGTGTGTATGTATCTCTCTCTCTCTCTCTCTCTCTCTCTCTCTCTCTCTCTCTCTCTCTCTCTCTCTCTCTCTCTCTCTATATATATATATATATATATATATATATATATATATATATATATATATATATATATATGCATAATCATCATCATCATCAGCAGTTGATAATCCACTGCAGGATAAAAGCCTTCAGACATGTCCTTTCATTCCCGTCTGTTTATGGTCTTTCTATGCTAGGATATACTTGCAAATTATATTAGCTCTCAGTTCATTGTCCTTTGTTTTTCCTTCACCGGCTTCGAATGCAGGCTCTAAGAACAAATTCGGTTATTCTTATTCTCCTTCTATTATCTGTCATTCTCATTATGTGTCCTATCCACGTCCCTTTCTTTTTCATGTTAGAATATCCTCCACTATATATCGCTCTCGTATCAATGTTGCTCTTTTTCGGTCTCTTAGTTTTAATCCCATCATAGCTCTTTCCATAGCTCTTTGAGTTATAACTAGCTTATGTTCTAAGGCTTTAGTAAGGCTCCAATTTTCTACCGCCGAAGTTATTACTGATTGGACCATGTGATTAAATAGTTTTATTTTTAGAAAAAGTGGCCTACTACTTTTCATAACCTCGTTTTGTTTATTAAAAGCTGTCCATCCCCTGCTTATCTTTATTTTAATTTTGGTCTCATATCTCGGGGAAACGGTTACTGTCATATATATATATATATATATATATATATATATATATATATATATATATATATATATATATATATATATATATATATATATATATATATATATATATATATATATATATATATATATATATATATATATATATGATATGTCAGGGAGAGATATTGTGTTATGGGAAAAGATTAACTGGACCACTTTTCGGGTAAACCTTTCGTGCTTCAAAAGTACAGCATGCTCATGTAAATATCCTATTTAGGTACGCTGGGGAAAACCTTATTGAATGTGTATTGAAACAAATTGATGAATTAAGTATAAAGAAGTACTAAAACGAGTTGGATGAGTTGTGTAGGTTACGATATGATTTTGGTGTTTCCCAAAAAGAAACTTTATTATATATATATATATATATATATATATATATATATATATATATATATATATATATATATATATATATATTTATATATATATATATATATATATATATATATATATATACATAAATGTTATATATATATATATATATATATATATATATATATATATATATATATATATTATATATACTGTATATATACATACATACATACATACTAGTGTACGGGACCCTTCAAAATCATTTAGATAGATATGCACACTCACGCACACACATTCAATCCTTTCCATTACCTTCCCCTTTCCTAACTACAACACGGCAGTTTAGGCAATTTGTGGGAGATTGTAGTATCCAAGTGTACCTCTCTGGGTACCCCCTCTCACCAGGGAATGACAACTATTCCTCCCCTACTCGAGGGACGGGGATAGACTGAATAGCCATATGTGTGACAATGCCGCTTACTACTTACTAGAGAGAAGTATTGATGAAAAGCTGAGAGATGAACAAGCAGGATTTAGAAAAGATAGAAGCTGTACTGACCAAATTTTCCTTTTGAAATATGTTTTACAGCAATGTGTAGAATATAGAAATCCACTTGTGATGTCATTTGTTGACTATGAAAACGCCTTTGATAGTGTGCACCGGCCAATCTTGGGGCGAGTACTGCGTTATTGTGGAGTTCCTCTTAAATATGTAAATTTGTTAAAGGCCCTTCAGGAGCATAGCATGTGCAAATTTTATGTTTTTGGAGTTTTATCAAATGAATTTCCAGTGAACAGTGGAGTACTTCAAGGGAATGTGTGGTCATCTACGGTGTTTATCCTCCTCATGGATTTTGTAATGTGCAGAACGGTTGGAGATGGTTGAAAATGATTGGACTAGATTGGTAATAGGAAATTTACTGACATGGAGTACGCTGATGATGCTGTCCTTATTAGCAGAACACCCTAGGGTTTGTAATATTTGCATACCAGAATGCATGAAATATCACACGAAGTTGGGATCAAGATAAATAGAAGAAAGATAGAGATTATGAAACCGGAATATGCAATGGAAGATGAAATATTGGTAGGAGAAGGGATTAATGTGGTAGAGTCATTTAAGTATTTAGGAACTAGACCTGCAATACAGGGTCATTAGAATTGGAGGTAAGTGAAGATTGAAAAAAAAAATCAGAGAATGGCTAGGTTTGGTAAAGTTTAAAAATCAAATAATCTGAAATTACATTTAAAAGTCTGGCTATATGTCAGTTTAGTGAGATCGGTGTTACTATATGAACGAGTCATGATATGAAAATGAAACAGTATCCTATAAATTTAGTAGATTTGAGAACAAAGCCCTCAGAATGATATTGAGAGTTAAATGACAGGATAGAATTAGAAATGAAATTATAAGAGAGCTTACTCAAGTGCCATATGTGGATGAGATCATGGAGATGGTTTGGGCAAACACTTAGCATTCCCCCAGAAAGATTAGTTCACCAAACGTTCAGCTGGGCTCCACAAGGAGCCACTAGAAGAGTTGGATGCCACTAGAAGAGTTGGAAGACCTAGGGCTACTTGGCTGAGGAATATGAAGCGTGAAGTATGAGATACTGAATGGAGAAGCATTGAATTATAAGTTCAAGATAGAGACGACTGGCGAAATCTAACCGAGGTCCTTTGGGTCACTCGGTGTAGGACGAGATGAGGATGATACGGTAACAGGTTTCCATACAGTCATTTATTATCAGCTATGGACTTAATGTAGTCACATTTAATTCTTCGTAATTTCAAGCTAGAAAAACCTTGATGATTTCATCATGGTAATGAAATATATAAGAAATATATTCAAATATACCAACGCATTTCGTATTTCAATTATGTTTGCATTGACCATGTATTAAATTTATGCAAAATGGTCATGCCGGGTGCTAAGCTGGCAGATCTCCTTTGTCCAGAAGCGAATGCAAGCGATATGAATAATCCGCAGCGCTTGCCAATCGTTCCCTCTCGAGCTAATCGCTGATGTAATTGAGAAAATTGCAATTGTAAAGCGTGAGCCGGTTGTCCCTGCCGGGTATCTGCTTTAAATTTGTTATGGTTGTGACGCCAAATCCCTTTCCATGAGGTTCGTTCCATCATTTGATGTTATTTTATCATTCCACTCGTCATCAGCTTACGCAAATGAAAGCCAAACCCTTCTTGTCAAGGGGCTGAAAGCTGTCTAAACTTCCATCTCTCTCTCTCTCTCTCTCTCTCTCTCTCTCTCTCTCTCTCTCTCTCTCTCTCTCTCTCTCTCTCTCTCTCTCTCTCTGCGCAGTGTGCCCTTTTGAAAGTGCATTAGGGTCTTTCAATTAGGCCATAGAGGCGTCTTTCTGGACAATGTTGTCATATGGATTTATCTTTCAAATTTCATTAGAGGATTATAATGGAAAGAAGTCTTCTCTTCATTGTCATTCAGGTTCCTAGATATCTGGAAGTGTAAATTCGTTGCTGCATTGTGCATCTTAATGGATGATGTAATGAATTTGCAAGACGATGGAAGAGGAGCCTCTAAAGATTTTATGACAACCCTGTCCAATGATGAAAATTATCAAGTAGACGTTTTGGAGTGTAGCTATACCCGGTATTCATTTCAATTACCAGCAAGGAGGGAATTTGCCATTGAAGTATGGATCTGACTTCAGAATAGCATGGTCATGAATATATTTGATTTAGTCCTTATTATTTTTATTGAAGCAGTTCGAATTGGGTTGTCAGTGAAATTTGAAAATTTACATATTCTTTCGAAGCAGAAAGTATTTAAATGTGTAGAGGCATTAAGGCCACTAATGAGTTGAATGATATAAGGAAACATAGCAATCCTAAGTGTCCTGATAAAATGGAAATATACGTGAAAAGGCTTTTTACTATTCTGTAGAAACTAACTGGATGACACCATCAATGCAATATAAAGTGGAGCTACTCCATTATTTCTCTCACATTTCTTTTACTGTTAATTTTTCTTAAAATATGAGATTTAAACTTACATAACATTTAACTGTGAATTATATAAAAAAAAAACAAGAAAATTTTATTTATTTACATGCGCGGGACATACGACTGTTAGTAACGTATAAAATATACGAAGTTCTTTCAAGGTTCTGATAAATTGAAAGAAAGGAAATAATTTATCTCTAAATTATTTTAGAGGATATCATATACCCTTTCTGTAATATATAACGTTTCCATGGCCTTCACTTAAATTGAAAGTTATCTGAGCTGCTCTTTCTCGTTTTCTGTACATTTATGAAGAGCTTATACCGATTTCATTACTTCTATTTTCCATATATTCGGGGCTTGTTTGATTTTTTTAGTTTAATATTATGGTTTTTTATGTTTAAGAATTTTATGCTTTGCTTGACAGAGCAAGCCTATTTAGTAGAAGTCGGTGTCATTATTCATAATCGGTTTTGCCTCATGATTATGATAGTATATATCGACCCATGTTAAATTAATGTAATTGAATTTCCTTATTAAAATTTATTTTAATAATTTACATGAACATTGGATTGTTATTTCCTTTTTTATATTCAGAATGATTGACAGCTTGGCAGATTGTAAAAAAAAAATAAAAAAAAAAATATAAATACGCTGACACAGATAAGAATGAATCCTCAAAATTGACAGAAACGTCATATAATGCTTTTTTCCTTTGATACGTGTTTTGCCACTTTAGTAAAAAATTCGTTTATGATCTTTTGATTTAAAAAATTAAGATATTAGTGAATTTTTAGTGCCGTAGTATGGCGTCAGTGAAATTGATTAGAGACATATATGAACTAGTAGTAACAGTCCTTGAATAAAAGGGTAGAGTAATAAACGTGTACAGATGAATAAAAGGGTAAAGAGAAGGTAGTTGGGTTTCAATCTCCAGTTCGTGTGCATCATACATGAGGAGAGCCCTTCATAAATACAAGACCATTTTACAAGGATTTAAAATACTGAGTGGGAGAACATACGTCTCGCGTGTATATAGCTTTTCAGATTACATTGGCGAAGGGTTACATCACTGTTTTCTGTTTCTCATCAGGCCAGTATCCCTTTGGTTTTCAACTTTTATTTATGAATATTATTTTTACCCTTGCAATCGCGTTAGTTCTAATTGCGAATATTTCAAATGGAAAAGTATTTACTACCAGTTTTGGTCTAGATTTCTACATACAACTAAGTGCAAGTTTAAGTAATCTCCAATTTCCGCATCCACTCACAGAAAAAATCATAATCGCCAGTCCATGGACGTTTTATTTTTACATTGGGTAAGCTTGAATTGTTATGCCAGCTTTACGTGTATACCTTTTTAATCTAGTATGAATGAATGTTTTATATCATTCTTAACAAAGTTGTTAATCCAGTCAATTAAAACTGTACACCCCAGTTTATGCATATAATGGCCTTCTGTCGATCATTGAACGGAAATGCCTTTGTTTATGTAGCATATTTGGGGATCCTGGGGTGAGGCTTCGCTCAATATATGCAACTGGATTACTGAGAATGTGGAAATCTGTTACAAATATTGAGCTTTCGATGTATGCAAACGACCAGGCCTGTTATTTAGGTTATATTCACTGTAATACTGCCGGATAGGGTCTGAAATGATGTTTCTTTTCAAAGTTTGTATATGTGTCTACGAATCTACAGGGAGGAAGTTTTTATGCTTTTGATATTATTTATCTTTAATCTTTAATGCATGTGTACGTAAATATTAAGTGATATAAACACACATACATACATACATACATACATACATACATACATATACATACATATATATATATATATATATATATATATATATATATATATATATATATATATATATATATATATATATATATATATATAATCATCATCATCATCAGCCGTTACTAGTCCACTACAGAACGAATGCCTCAGACATGTCCCACTGGCGTTTGTTTATGGTATTTCTATATCAGTCTACACCCGTAAATATCCTTTGTTCGTCAATGTAAGTGAACTTATCTCTAACATGTACATTATATGTGTATGTGCTCTATATATGTATATATATATATATATATATATATATATATATATATATATATATATATATATATATATATATATAATATATATATATATATATATATATATATACACGCACAAATAGAGAGAGCCTTATAATGGAACATTCTAACCGTGCCCGACAACCCCCCCCCCCCCCCCTCCCAACCTTGTTGTAACATCCTAATACGATGCGAAATATGTCATCATCAAGCGTGTTTTCTCATGAACCCGATGTCTTAAATGAATATTGGTCTCAAGGGGTAGGTCAGGGGGTGGCTGAAGAGAAAGTAAAAACGAGCGAAACGCCGTGAAAATGTCACGAAAAGAATCGATCGGCGTCCTTGGTGGAGTTGTTTTTGGGGAATTAAAGTGGTCCGAAACCGCAGGTTAAACGATGCAACGGCCGGTTTATCCTGTTGTTCTATTGCAAATAATCGTGCGCTTGGAATTATCTGGGGTCCACACGCTATTTCTTTTATGACACGAATTAAATGGCTTAGAGAGAGAGAGAGAGAGAGAGAGAGAGAGAGAGAGAGAGAGAGAGAGAGAGAGAGAGAGAGAGATTTTCGGAGAAGCTCGTTTTTTTACATTTATTAGGATTATTTGATTTATTGTTAACAGCCGTTTTATGGTTTATCAATGTTTAAGATGGTCTTATTGATTGCACGGTCGGATCCTTAGAATGTATTTTCTCCCTTTCTATTTTTTTTTTTTTTTTTGGCAAATGTTACATAATCAGGATATTTATAGATCAATGCAATTGAAATGAAAATGCACTTTACAGATGAAACAGTATTTTTCGCATGACCTTTTTGGAATTCACTTTTCCTTCGACCTGCCGAAAAAGGAGAAGACCTTACGTGGCGAGCGCCTTATCACGGAATCAAGACACGGTAACTGACCTGTACAATTGGTCGATCAACTGACAGGATTCACTTATCAAGATTTCTGATGGGAGTGATGAGAAAGTTTGATAGCCAAACTTGACGTAATCTGTTGGAAATTGGGAACTCGGCAATACCACCATTTGAGGTTTTTGGTGAATGCCAGAGTTACTTTGTGGTTTTTGTTCAGATGGAATGCTCACTGAGGGAATCTCTTGTCCGCATGCGATGTTGGGAGGGGGTCCCAATGTCATTAGGCCGGGCTTGGCATATTCTTCAAGCATTGAACCGAAATAGACTTGCTCCTTCTATTTTCATAATTGGAAAAACTGAGTCGAGAATGTTGTTATCAGCTAGGTTTGTGATTTCCCTCTCTTAATAATTCCCCCCAGAGGTGAAGGATTTAATTATAGCGAATATTTCACCTAAAATTATAGTGAATATTTCATAAAACTTTCCCCCAAACTGTGCGCTATTGTTATTCTTCATTTATGGACCAGGTGTTTTATTCCTTAATGATGTTGCAGAATCACTCAAACTCTCCATATAATTACATTACACACAGACATCTTTATATGTAAAGATTGCAAACGAAGTAGGGGAAGTAGGAGAAAAGGATGGATCGACGAGCTATGAAAATTAGCTGGTATAGACTGGCATAGAAAGACCATAAACACAAGCGTGTGGAAGGACATGTCTGATGCCCTTGTCCGGTAGTGGACTAGCAACGGTTGATAATTTTATACTATATGTATATATATATATATATATATATATATATATATATATATATATATATATATATATATATATATATAGTATATATATAAATAAATATAAATATATATATATATATATATATATGTATATATATAATATATGTGTGTGTGTATGTGTACGTGTGTGTTTGTGTATATGTGTATGTATGTAGTGTATGCGTTTGTTTTGAATTGTCAACCTTTGCCCTATCTGAGCCAGAGCCAGGGACTTCTTCCGCTTTGTCTTTATTTTATTATTATTATTATTATTATTATTATTATTATTATTATTATTATTATTATTATTATTTGGTCAAAGCAAGTTTTTAGAACTGCTCCAAAATGTAATTTTTTTTTAATTTACAAAATGACTTATTTTTGAGTTGCATACATATTTTACGAAATTATAGCCGGGCTCTTCAGATCTAGAGTCGACGGAGATATAAGAGCAAAAGTTACATTGAACACTAAAACTCTATTTGATCAGAAATTAACCTTAGTTCAGAAATGAATAGGTTGTTTTATAGATGAATGGTTTCTTTATATTTTCTTGATGCTTAGTCTTAATCAGTGTTATGTTTGATAATATCTCAGTGTAATTTTCATAGCATTATGATAGATGTTGTTCTGTTTATTTTGTTTAGGATTTTGATTCCTTACACATAGATGGGGTGAAAATAGCGACTCTGGTAGGTCATTATCGTGTTAAAATATATATTTGATTATAATGAAAGCTGTTAGAGATAGGTTATTATATATCGAAAACTGAAGGTCATGATTATATCATTTTTTGACAAAGGTGTTTATAATTGGTTAACAATTAGGTAGATATTTCAAAAGTAACACTTTTTTTTTATATTTTTTAATGATGACTGTACGGGTAAACGAAGAGAAACTGTGATTCGTTGCTAATAGAAGCTTTATACTACTTCTTCATATTTTCGCATTAATTTATTCGAAATTTCGATTTGGATAGTCTGATTATTTTGGAATTATATCGTAGGTAAAGTTCCCAAATACAGAAACATCGGATGCGGGACAAGAGCCTAAAGTAAGTGGTTTTGTGCTCTTAGTGGACTTTATACTTGAACATATCAGATAGTGCATATATTACCTGGTTCCATGAAGTTATTGGGCCAACCAGTAGGGCCCAAGATAAACTTCGTGTTAGTGTTTCTCCTAGCTTCTATACATTTCATGGTATCCACACTTTTGAAGGGGGAAAATTGCATTGGATATTCTAAGTTTTCAGTTACCATCATAAATTGTCATGTTCCTAGTAATTGAAATACATTTGATTAACGAATTCGTATTCAAAATGAGAAATTTATTTTTTTTAAATTTCATTTAAAGAGAAGATTGTGTAAGAAGTGAATTATAGTAGTATAAAGAATTCGAAAGCATATGTATGAAAAGCTGTTTTCAAACACCCATTTACTACCTAATTGCATGGTGATAATTTAGGTATAATTGTATGTACTCACAAACAGTTTTTATATGAATCGCTAGCATTTTTATCTCTTGCACTATTAGCTCCTACATTTACAGAAATACATTTGATTAACGAATTCGTATTCAAAATGAGAAATGTATTTTTTTTTAAATTTCATTTAAAGAGAAGATTGTGTAAGAAGTGAATTATAGTAGTATAAACAATTCGAAAGCATATGTATGAAAAGCTGTTTTCAAACACCCATTTACTACCTAATTGCATGGTGATAATTTAGGTATAATTGTATGTACTCACAAACAGTTTTTATATGAATCGCTAGCATTTTTATCTCTTGCACTATTAGCTCCTACTTTTACAGATAGAAAAATTGACAGGTTTATGCTTATGTTTGTTAAAGTTAAGGCTATTGACTCTCAGAGAGAGAGAGAGAGAGAGAGAGAGAGAGAGAGAGAGAGAGAGAGAGAGAGAGAGAGATATTCAATCTTGTGTATGTTCAGAAAGATGAAATGAAAAAAATCAGATTTAAGAGCATACCAAGACAATAGAATCGAATGGTAAAAGGTCTGAAGCCACGTGTGTTTACTTCCTTAAGTCTTATAGGGTTTTTGGACCACAGTTAAAAGGCTGTTATTCCAAGCTTACTGAAACTCCCCAACTTAGGGGAACCATTTGTCCTTATCTACGAGAGGGGAAACACTACACATCCCTTTCCCGCATCCTGGGGAGACTATATCGAGAAATAATGGCCCTCCAGAGATGGCAGTGTTCTCTTAGGTTAAAACAAGGAATTTTCATGTTGGTTTAACTGTACCTCGTGTTTTTATTTATCCCTTTACATGGCTCGTGCTGAGCTGAATTATTATTAGTAGAATTAATATTCTATCATCACTGTTGGTCTTCATAGTGGTATACAGTCAAAGGAAAGACATCACTATTTGGTGTTAATTTTCATGCTTATAATTTAAGTGTTGAAATAAGTAGTGAAGCATGGGTTTTCATTTAGGTGGACCCAAGCGTCTATCCCTTATTGCATATTGAGCGCCCTTTACTTTGCAGTTAATTACAAATTACGTCCACAAAATTCTTCATTACATATAATCGAGAAACTTGCTATGGATGTTTTTCAGATACATCCTAACAGAAAAATGTCTTTTATCTCTGAGTATTTTGATACGAAACAATAAAAGTCTGAGTTTGCTAATCTAATGCCGTTTTATCTTTCTCACGTATTTGAAAGTAATAAAAAAAGTACGCAGAAATTATCTATATCTTTTTTTTTTATCATTTGGATCCCCTCCAAGTACTTAGGAAATAAGATATGATATGAAAGCGATTTCAGAAAGGAAAAAATGATTCCAAGTTCTCATGATAATTCTTATAGTGGTTTGGATGATATCGGATGTTATTTTACGCGTATTGATAACTTTTCAGTGATGAGTCACTCAAAATTGAATTACTGTTTCGTGAAGGGATATGTACTTTGGTACTTTTTTCTCTGCTAACTACTTTATATCTGACAAGTACATATCAGTACTGAATGTATCCATGCCACCAAGAAGAGTACAAACCGTTCCCGAAACCACACATTAGGTAAGTGATTTTGGACTTGAATAGCAAAAGAAAAAGTTCAATATTTTTTTTCGGGGGGGGGGGGGGGTTTGATGGTGGTTGGCGAAAAATAATTTCCAAAAATCGTGCCCCACTTAATTTTTTCCTTTTTTTTTTTCACTTTCAAGGGACTGTGGTTATTAAACTTTTTAAATGGTTCGCGTTGTTTTTTTTTAAACCATAATGCCATTGAAATTACAGTTGTAATGTTTCACATGTTTTATTAAAGTTTTTGCTAACAAATTTTTTCAATTATTGCATATAATTTTCATGTTTTATGTAATATATTTACCATTACTGTCAGTACAATCAATAATTTGTCATGTTCATAACAACATATGAACATGTAAGAATGGGATTTCAGTCAATTTATTATTTTGTCAGATATGTTTTCATATATTTTCGTGTGCTTGAGAGAGAGAGAGAGAGAGAGAGAGAGAGAGAGAGAGAGAGAGAGAGAGAGAGAGAGAGAGAGAGAGAGAGAGAGAGAGAGAGAGAATATCTGGATAAGAACATCGCTTTATAATGTATATAAAAGGTTATGTCCCTTTATTTTTATCTAAATCTAAAAGTCGAGTGTGACGACATGGCAGGCCACTGGTACGTTTGAGGCAGAACCTTTCATTTATTTATATTTTAAACTTGACTAACTCATGGAATTGACGTTGATCTGCATGAAATATTTTTACCCGTGCGAGACCGTTTCTAATTTGTCCCGATGTACTACCACGCAATTCGCTTTATAAGCGTACGATATTTCTAAAGTCTTTGTAACTATCGTGTTTCATTAATATAGGTCTGGTAGAAGTAACATCTTGCATTCGTGCTACCAGATTTTCTGTTATGTAAAATAGCAAAGAAACAGAATTGGAAATATTGATCTTTGTGACAGTCCGTGAATCACGTTATAACGTGATTCTCATCTTTTGTGTTTAGTCGGATCAAAGATGCGGATTTAGAGTCAGTGAAGTTAAATGGCGTCAAAGAAGGTAGGAATGTATTGTGGGGAAAGACTCGTGGGTCAATAAAGTGCTTGTACGATCATTATCTGCTACGGGCTGCAAGATTGCAAAAGCCCGTGTCTGGCCAAAAGGGTCAGCCAATCTCTACAAACAGTACGATCATTACCTCAGTGAATTCTTGTTCAACAAAGCCAATGATGATATGTAATTCAGTCGTCATATATCATAACAGGTGTTAATGATTAATTGATGGTGAAGGAGGCGTCAAAAAAAAAAGAAAAAAAAATAGCATCGTAAAATGAGCCAGTTCAATTTACTATTTTATGAGAAAATATTCTGTTTTAGTTAGTAGAATGCGTTTGGCAAATTGATTTTTTTTATTTTTTTTTTTATAATATTTTCAATGCACCATTTTATTCACCTAATAACTTACCGGTCTTTTTTATTTTCAATTAATTCTAATGCAAAAGTACAAACTGCCAGGTACAGCTTCCTTGGAATAATTTCATGTCAATGGTTTCTCAACATGAAATATTTATCTAATCGTAAATATTAGGGTAATGCATTTGCTTGTGTGTGGATGCTTGACTGTTCTGAAATTTTAATTATTAATGTAATTCCTTTCGACTTCTATATATGAATTTTATGTTTTAAGTGCACTCCCAGATGATATAATCTTTAGCTGCCCCTGACAGTAAGTGTCATTGTACACGAGCTAACGGTAGGGATACCAAAGTCGTGGTCCATCCAAAGCTCTTGACTATTGGTCACACATCAGCATTCTTTTTATTAACAATCTTGATGATTGAAAGAATGGAGGCTGTAAAACAATTTTGTAAAATCTTTGATATTTGATATTTAATATTACCAACGTCAGATGAAAGTTTAAGTAGATGCTTATCACCTTCCTGATTTTGATTTGCGGTTTTACTGACTTATTCTTTTACGTGTTGAAATAAAAATTATTTTAAACAACCCCACATTTATCTTTTAGGTACATATTTATCAGTATCAGTAGACTTGAATATCGATTTGGAAATGGCTTATAAGGAATTTATATTCCCATACAGTATTATACGTGGTTTCAGAATTTTTTTTGTTCTTGTTAGGATAAGAATCATTTTCAATATTAGAACTATGGTTTCAAGCAATGGAGGTAGAGCATCAAAATAATCCTTTTTCCTTTGTAACAACCCTAGTCTTCAGGAAATTAGTTTCAGTCTTGGACTTGCCATTGACTAATCTGGTTCCGTAAACAAGAACGATGACGGTACCTTAGTCTAAGTTTCCAAATAGTGTGCAATGATCCTGGTGTCAGTACTTCCCGTCTCGTTTCTTTTTTTACATTTCCATCATTATTGACGCTGATAAATTAATTGATTCTCGTTAGTTCTGATGAATAAGCTATTTTTTGCTGGTTATGATAAACTAACTCGTTCTTGGTAGTTCTGATAAATAAACTAATTTTCTGCTGGTTATGATAATTGAACTCATTCTTGCTAGTTCTGATGAATAAACTATTTTTTTGCTAGTTATAATCAGTGAACTAATTTTTGTAGTTCTAATAATTGAACTTATTATCACTAATTCTAAGACATTAACTCATTTCTCGATAGTTCTGATAATTGAATTCATTATCGTAAGTGCTAATAAGTTAACTTATTCTTGTTATTTCTGATAAATGAACATTTTCCACTAGTTTTAATAAATTAACACAATCTTGCTATTTCTAATAGATAAACTGATTATTGTTAGTTTTAATAAATTAACTAAATACATTTATTCAGGCTAGATTTGATAAATGAAATTGTCGCTAGTTCTGTTGAAGGAATTCATTATCGCTAGATTCAATAAACAAACTGATTATCATAAGTGTAAATAAAATAAGTAGTTTTCGTTAGTTCTAATAAAGGAATTCATTCCCGCTGGTGTTGATAAATGAACTAATTATTTCTAGTCCTAGTAAAAAATTCTTTCTCGCTAGTTCTAATAAATAAACTTATTGATGATGCCAAGAATCTCCATTTTCGTTTGTTCTAATAAATGAATCTGCCCTCGCAAGTTTCAATTAATGAACTGATTCTCACGAGTTCTAATAAGTGAACTTATTCTCTCCACTTAGGATAAAATATTTCATCGTCTTTAGTTTCAATTAATGAACTCATCCTTGCTAGTTTAAAGGGCACTCATAAATGACAGAGGCACGGGACAGTGACAACGCCCCAGCAGGACAGTGCCTTAGCGACTGACCATACATACATACATAATGATCAGTGCCCAAGACTCAGCAGGTAGACCTATATGCTCCCTCAATCCCCACATGATTAGCTCACAAGGATAGTGAGGTTGTAGACACTATAAGAAACTGTCGAGCTTGAGCAGGTCTTGAACACCAGTCCAGCAAATCGCCGGGGTGGGGGGACGTATCCTATGGAAAATGCTACCCCTATTAAATGAACTCTTTTCTCGGTAGCTCTCATAAATGAGGTCATTTGCGCTATTAATAGAAAACAGATACATTTTAATTTTTCACAATACTTTGTAATTTTTCCCTTGTTTTTGCTCCACTCCATATATCCATATCCTTCAGTATATGGTGACAGAAGATTTCATTGACGATTAATAATTGTCGTGTAAGTAAATACCAAAGTAGTGTTACACGTCATAAGGCCGGCATTCTTAGTAAAGAATGAGAGGTTAATATATCCCAAGTTTTCGTGTTGCATCCAATAATTATACTCTCCGTTGCATGAGCGGGTCTGTATAATTTCGGAAAGCTACGGTATCCAGACAAGAGAGAGAGAGAGAGAGAGGGGAGAGAGAGAGAGAGAGAGAGAGAGAGAGAGAGAGAGAGAGAGAGAGAGAGAGAGCTTAATGAACTCGAGTTGCTTAAGAAAGAAAAAATTGGATTCAGGCTTCAGCTTTCTATATGTTTCATTGTTCATTGGTTTGTTTTACCCCCCAAAAAAGAGAGAGAAAAAAAGCTTTTATGTGGACGCTGCTATAAACAGGAACTGAATTGTAAGCGTTTTTTATCCTTTCCAATGTGGTTACGTGCGTTCATAATCTCTAGATTCGTACACATCCATATAATCTTCATGTAAATAGTATTATTAATTCTGTTGCGTGCGTAACTCCATATCTGATTTCCACGGTTTGATGGGAGCAACGGGGGAAGGGGGGGACTCATAAGCAAGAAAGGTGTAATGAAGGGGACCGCGAGCCGGTGTTCCTGGCACGCACGACCGATGATGGACAAGCGGATTGGTGCCACTGTGCCGGCACCCGTTAACAGTTCGTAAATTAAAGATTTTTGGGGTCTTATAGTGATAATAAAATTTATATTATTAGTAGAAACACTGGACATTTATATCTTCTTTTTCAAATAAGATGTTAATCTGGAGCTGGGCCGTGTTTATAATTATTTTTTCACGGATCTTGAACATTTTGCAATTTAGAATCTATAGCTTCATAATTGGCGGAACACAATATGGCTATGGCGGAAGAGCAAGATTTCCAAAGTAACCCTTTATACAACTTGGACTCGACACATGCACGCACATTTGAGACTTCTCTCTATCTGGAGAAAAATTATACTTGCCTAGCAAAAACTACTGACCGGAGGGCTAAATTTTTATATTAACCTAAGTTGAGGTCTATTGAAGGTTTCCGCCTGTCTAAGATTTTCGTTGTGTTTATTTGTTGTTGTAATTGAATTACTCTGACCCTCACTCAATGTTTAATTTCACTTGCAGAAAATATCTGTGGGAATTGCGAGGGCCGTTATTAGAATTAGGGTAGCAATTCTGGAATGTTCTTGTCATTTTGCTACTACTATTATTACGATTATCGTGTGATCCACGTAGTTGATTGAATATCAACAGTTTGTTACTTTTGTCTCAATGTTAGAAGAAACTTTTCTTGTTATTAAGGACTCAACATTTCACAATTTTCTTAAATTTTACGGATTCTAGCTTTTAATAGTTAAAATTTTTTTGGTGGTATATTATCAAGAATGTTATAGAACTATAGTTATTTAGACTTGAATCTGTTAATCTCGTAGAAGACAAAAGACATTTACACATAGGAATACATCTGAAACAGAATTACCGTTCTTCGATATATGCTGGAATATGTCATAACGCCAGTTTGAAAGTGTATGACTTTAAAAAGAGAAAATAGTCTGATATGTGATATTGGAGGTATTTTTTATCTTTGCATGCGTATCAAAAAATATTCAAGACTATAAATATAGTATGTTGTTTACACAAATGTTGATAGATTGATGAACAAATAGTCCTAATAGAATGATTTAGATTATGAACATTAGTAGTGAACCAAGTACTCATGTGATCATTCTAGGGATTACCGAAAGTGAACAGTCTAAGTTGTCCTTTATATAATAGGGATTAGCAAAGCAAAGGAATTTCAGAAGAGCTCTGCAGTACAGCCTGGTATAAGATTCAAGTATAAATAGGTGCCTCTGGAGGAATTCTCTCTCTCTCTCTCTCTCTCTCTCTCTCTCTCTCTCTCTCTCTCTCTCTCTCTCTCTCTCTCTCTCTCTGAAAACCTTGTATGACTCAATCTAATGCCTGCATTTCTGCTAACCTTCTCGAGATACGTTCACAAAGGCTATTATTCTAAATTTAATTCCATAGTTAGATCTAAGTGAATTCCCCATAGTATCATTATGATTTTTGCAGTTAGTTACAGCCCACAACCTTGTAATAATCATTGAGTTTTGAAATGAAGGAATCCTTATATTTGAACTTCTAAATCGTGCTACTTTTTCTAATAAATATGAACACAGCAATGTACTGATGGTTAGAATATTCATGATTGTGACTGAAAACACAACGGGTGAAAAATATTATGAAAATTTAAATTTTAACGATTTAATGCTTTGAGAAATATGTTTTTAGAATCACTATTGCACTGGAATCGTGAGAATTTGTGTTTAAGATACACGAACCATCTAGAACATACCTTGAAAATAAAACGGCCTAATTGCCATAAGAAAATACAAGATGAACAAGTGATGACACAGATCAGTTGAAATGTTTATTCTGGAAGCCGAAATAAGCAATTAAGTGAAATAATTACAAAGGACCACTGTCCGCGGCAATAATTAAAGAGCACATTGACCTACTGTAAACATAAATGTGTCACGGGAAGTGACCTGCTTTTACTGTATGTGCTTGCATATTTGATACTGAGAGTGGAAAGGGGGGGAGGGGTGTCTGAAACATGGATGTATTCAAATTCTGATTAGTTGCTGGAGGTCAGATGTACATGAGATTATGGGTTCCTGGAATGGTGCTGGCGCGTCGATTCATTTTAAGTGATTCCACATCGAATCCCTCCCCCCACCTTTGCTATTTTGTTGGGCAGTTGAAGACTGGTTTCCGTGGATAAGAAATCAGGCTTTAAATGATAGAGGAGATTAATAACAATGTTGATACTTAACAGTAGACTTTTGTCATTGCGGAGCTTGCTGTAATTCTATTGTCATCTTGACTGAGGTCGGTTTCCACCGTTGTGGTGCTGTAGAACGTAGTGCACGGCTTAGTTGCCATGATGTCACATGTTATTGCCATCAAGGTCTGTAGAATTCTATAGACCTTTGTTACCATAACGGCCAGTTGAGGTTTAGTGGTTAGGCTTTCTGCCACCAAAAGGAAGATATTTGATTTCAGATTTGGCAGCCCTTTTCCATCCTTTTTTGTTATATCTGCTGTGATTTTTGCGTTATTCGCATGTGCCATTAATTTGGGTCCAGCACCCTGACTTTGTAGGGTTGGCCTCTTTGTTATGCTATAGAAGGTTCAGACTAGTTCCTCTCAGCCATACACTCCTGTGCAATTCCATTCAATTTTGCTATGAAATATGCGCTGGTAACATTGTATCTTTTTGACCCATACTCAAAATGGCCTTTGAGGCCTTGCATCTCACTCATTGACTCATTGTCTTTTAAAATAATGAAACGTTCCGTCACAGATAGCGCAATAAATTTTTTAAATTTATTAATTGTTAAGTATGACCCCACATGCTAATCTCTTGAGAAACAGGATTAATGGTTTTTAAAAACCTAATCGTCAGTTTTTATGCCTCTATGAAGTTTTATATATATATATATATATATATATATATATATATATATATATATATATATATATATATATGTGTGTGTGTGTGTGTGTGTATATATATATATATATATATATATATATATATATATATATATATATATATACATATATATATATATATATATATATATATATATATATATATATATATATGTATATACATACATACATACATATTTATATATGTATACACACATACACACACACACACACACACACACACACACACACATATATATATATATATATATATATATATATATATATATATATATATATATATATATATATCACTCCATTATGGGGAACAGCAGGTTGGAACCAAATTACTGACATGCAATCAGGAAATAGTTTTCTCAAGTAAAGGAGTTGTTAGAGCCTTGAGCTCATAACAAGAAGACATGAGTTCAAATCATGCGTGAAGCTCAAGATTATTTTTCTTTCATTAATTTGTTAGTACAATTATTAATCATATATATCATGAGGAAGTCTGTGCGAGAGTTTTCAATAAAACTATACTGGAGGCGAACAGCAATTCACCAAGGGTATAATAGACTCTTAACTATGGTAAGCATCTCTTCTAGGAAAAGGACACTCCAAAATCAAACCATTGTTCTCTAGTCTTGGGTCGTGCTATAGCCTCTATATCATGGTCTTCCACTGTCTTGGGTTATAGATCTCTTGCTTGAGGGCACAGTCGGGCACATTATTCTATCTTGTTTCTCTTCCTCTTGTTATTTTGAAATTCCTATCCTCTTGTTATTTTCAAGTTTTTATAATTTATATATGAAGGATTTATGTTAGTTTTCTCATTATTCTTAAACTTCTTTTCTAGTTTTTCTTATTTCCTTTCCCTACTGGGCTATTTTCCCTATTGGAGCCCTTGGGCTTATAGCTTCCTGCTTTTCTAAGGTTGTAGCTTAGCAAATAATATATATATATATATATATATATATATATTATATATATATATATATATATATATATATATATTCATATATATATATATATCTATATATATATATATATATATATATATATATATGTGTGTGTGTGTGTGTGTGTGTATATATATACATATTTATGTATGTGTATTTATATATATATATATATATATATATATATATATATATATATATATATATATATATATATATATATATATATAGTCACATACCTCATCTCTTCAATAACTTCTAGGCTTTCCTCACCATTTACTTTCAAAATCCTCTGAATTACACGCTTCTCTCGTGCATTTACGAGTATTATTCTTCATGCTTTCTACATAACCATACTGCATCAAATACTCTTAGCCATTTTTCGACATATGTTGACCTTTTTACCCACCTGAGTGTTAAAAGTCTGCTGTGTGTTGATTATATATTACTGCTTTTGCATATTAAAGATGAACTGCTGAAACTAGTAAAAAAGTTTGGTAGTATTTGCAAGAGGATAGTATCTTGTATTATATGAATGGAATGTTTAATGTTGTGGAGTGTGAATGTTTACTCTGAATGAAAGGAGATTTGAGGGATTTCGAAAACTACAAGTTGCTTGTTTTGTAAATGGTGTCAGAAGGATTTGAATAATGGGAAATTTTGAGAGACATAGAAGGAGTAAAATGTTTATCGCAACAGAAAATATGTATTGGATTCTAAGATGTTCCAGTCATGTAAAAAGATTGGTGGAAAGTGACAAAGACGAGTGTATAAAGTCTCATGACATTTTTTTAAAGAGAATAAAGTGATAAAGTATTGTAATCATCATAGCCATGGTATATCAATACTTTTCTTTTAATTAAGGGGTTGTGATAAATTACTGGAAACCTCCCTGACTCGCAATCCTTGAGTCAGGCGTTTGAGTTTTAAGAGGAGGGGGGAATTAAAAACAAATTCTTCTTCTATTAGCGTGCTTTTTTTCCCATTCGTATGGGGTAACACGGTAGCCTTTTTTTTGAAGGACTTTGCTTTGGCTTTTGGGGTGGATTGTAGTCCCGACCGGCTGCCCTGCCTGACATCGCGTAGACCCGGGTAGCGTATGTTAGAGTTGTACCAGCCACCATCGCTCTTTCTTCTAGCAGCGAGCAGTCATGGCATAGTTAGGTCGACAGTTCAAGACGTGTGAGGTGTCTGTTATGTTTTTAGAAGGTGTTGGAATGGCTGTGTTTGTGCGTGTATTAGTCTGCAACACCCATTTGCTTTACGCAAACCTATCCATCGATTACATATATAATCCTAAGGTGTTTACAGGGATAGCAAAGTGTCCGCCTTTGTGACTGGTCGGGTGCGGAGTTGAACCCGCGCCACAGACTTCTAGGAAGTTCGAGCTTGCTGCCCAAACTGACTCAGCCATCGAGGCTCCAAATAAAAACATAAATAGTGCTGCTAATATAGAATACAAGAGATATTTGAAAGACAGTGGATTAAGATCCGTGTAGTTCTAGTGTAAGGAAGAGTTTCCTGCTGTTGTGAAACTTTTGATGGGTACTTCTATAAAGCACCCAATGATATGGGAGTCTCTTTCTCTATTCTTCTGATTTAACTTTATTATTATTATTATTACTTGCTAAGCTACAACCCTAGTTGGAAAAGCAGAATGCTATAACCCTGAGGGCTCCAATAGGGAAAATAGCACAGTGAGGAAGGGAAATAAGGAAACTACAAGAAAAGTAATTAACAATTAAAATATTTTATCAACAGTAATAACATTGAAACAAGTATTTCATATAAGGACTATAAAAACTTTAAAAAAAACAAGAGGAAGAGAAATAAGATAGCATAGTGCGCCCGAGGGTACCCTCAAGCAAGAGAACTCTACCCCAAGACAATGAAAGACCATGGTACAGAATCTATGGCACAATCCAAGACCAAAAAACAATGATTTGATTTTGGAGTGTCCTTCTCCTAGAAGAGCTGCTTACCATAGCTAAAGAGTCTCATCTACCCTTACCAAGAGGAAAGTAGCCACTGAACAATAACATTACAGTAGTTAACCCCCTGAGCGAGGTAGAATTGTTTGGTAATCTCATTGTTGTCAGGTGTATGAGGACGGAGGAGAATAGATAAAGAATAGGCCACACTATTCGATGTATATGTAGGCAAAAGGAAAATGAGCGGTAACCAGAGATAAGGATCTACTGTAGTACTGTATGGCCAATCAAAGGACCCTGTAACTCTTTAGCGGTAGTATCTCAACGGATGGCTGGTGCCTTGGCCAACTTACTACCTACATGTACATATGTGTGTATGTGTGTGTGTATATATATATATATATATATATATATATATATATATATATATATATATATATATATATATATATATATATATATATATATATATATATATAACTTCAAGATGAATTTCAAGTAATATTGATGTAACTGAAAATAAGCGAGTTTCACTCCTGCAATGGTTAAATCTTCATGGAATTACCATAACAATAGAATGAAACTTTTGCGTTCCTTTGTAAACTTTTCACTGAAATCTGCATTCAAATCGAAACCATAATATTGATCGCAACATTAAGCTTGTGACATCCTGCAGAATATTTTGGTTGGATCTGAGCCTATTTTCTGACATTTTTATGTGATTAACTTATATTTTTTATCTGTGATTTTATCTTTATCTTTTAAGTTTTTTATTTTATTTATATTTTTCTTATTTTTTTTCATATAATTTTTTTGACCCACCTATCTCATTCAGACGATTGCACACGGTTAAATAAATTTTCGAGCTGGACCAACCAGATTTAATTGGACCGGTTGCGAGACGCTTTGAACCTTTTCTATGAGTAATTTAGGGAAGTAAATAAATGTCACATACCAACCTGATTTTTTTTTTTTCAAGTGGATGAACTTTGTAAGTATTGCCTTTAAAATCTAGGGTACTAAGAAATTCTTTAGTAAACCAAATATCGGTCCCAAGGTGCACCAAATGATATTTGTTATCTTGTTTATTGCTTTACGACTAATGATTCAGTGACTTCATCTTGTAGTAGATGCAATCAGAAGTCTTGAATGGCTTACAACTTGATATTTCATCCAGTATTTGTCTTCGTTTACATCCATACAATGTGGAGGAGTTGGAACGCGCATCCTGTCCCGCTTCGAAGGTTGCCCGTTGTTTGACCCCTGTTGCAGACTGGAAGGACTTTTCGACTATGAAGTAACCTTAAAGATTATTATTATGTAATTACTCACGTTAGATGGAATGGCCCGTTGCTAAGTTAACCTAGATGCTTTATGAGTTAATTTTCAAAAACTTTCATCGATAAATGTATATATTTTTAGCTGTTAATGCCATTCTGTTTTCTTGTCATTTGCTTCGTCGAAAAGACTTGCGCAACCTCTGACCCCCACCGTATTTGAGGAGCTGTTTCCGGGCCAAGCGTTAATTTGATAGTTAGAGGTCTTTAGCCGGGGTCATTACAAGCATTTTAATGTTGCCCAGCTTCCGTGGTAACTCTGATTGCCGAGAAATGATTGGCTGATAATACATCTCCCTTCGACGTAGCAATGGAGGAGTTCCCACCGTGGGCCAATAGAATGGCTCATTGTGGAAATGGGTGGAGACATTGCTACTCATCAAGGACAAGTGCTCGGTAGTTATTCGTTGCTGGAAAGAAAGAATAGGACAGGGGCATTGCTGTGATTGCTATCTCGACTTGGGGAAGAGAATAAATTGCCAGGGGAACAATAGGAAAGAAACATGGAGATCAAAGGGAAGTTTAAGGGAGAGGGGGTTGCAAAGGGAGTGGCAGCATGACAAGTAGAGGGCGGTAAATGATTGTTAATAAACGTTGGGGAACCTGGAGAGGTACTCTGGCTAAAACCAGATTACTCCCATTAGACGGGTATTAGGCGGCTCTATAACAATGGAAGGGAATTGTCGTCTTCCCACCTCCACTTTTTTTATACCCCCTCTCCCCCCCTTTATTCTCACTTCCCGTGGTGAAAATCACGTCAAGTGTCTCCGAGAGAGATTTTGATAAGGTCTTTTCGTTTAGGATTACCTGGGTTCCTTTCGCTCGAAATGAGTTTTTTAACCTCGGATGGAATTATTCGCCTTTGATCCGATGGAGCGTAGGAGGTAATGTAATATGCTCTTAGCGTCAAGCGTAAAATCGAGGGGAGAACCGTACAAGGAATTTTGGAGACGGGACTCGACGATTTTTGAGTTTTTTTTGCTCATCACTAATTATAGAATTAATCTTGATTTTCTCTGAAATAGAAATAAAGCAAGGGATGTAAAATAGTATAGCATTGATTTTTTCGTACGGTATATGTTTTATTAAAAATTTTGGTTTCTCATGTATGTAGATATTTCGGTTTTAATTTAAAAATTTTGTTGTCTGCATTGGATAATTCTACTGTGTGCATTAAAGATTCCAGATTTCGTCCTACGTAGCGTTTATGTAAAGATCAAGGTTATTCTAATTTCCATAAAATTTTACATACACGCATGGTCTTACTTTTCCCAACTAATAAAATGAAAAAAAAAATAGTTAAAGATTCTTTATCATACTACAGTACCAATTCTTAAACAAGAATATTGAAAGATTATATAAGGAAGTTAAGACTGACGCCTTCAAAGGTATAACATATTTTATTCGGGTGGATTTAAAAGAAGTTACAGAGTTCTCAAGAAAATATTACTGAATCTTTGAAGAATTTCTGGTAGATTCTAGATAGAAGTAAACACTCTTTAAAATATAAGTTTAAATTTATTTTTTTTGTGAGTATATGATTTAGTATTTAGAAATATATATTATGTTCTTGACACTTGTAGTAGTTGCATGAAGTATAATTGATGCTAAGAAGCTAAACTATAACAAAAACAAGTACAATGAAATTGAGAGGGTAATGTTTACATGAATAGATTTGTAGTGGGTTAATTTTGAGAGAGAGAGAGAGAGAGAGAGAGAGAGAGAGAGAGAGAGAGAGAGAGAGAGAGAGAGAGAGAGAGAGCTGATTCCAAAAACAGTGCGTACTAGCTTTGAACGTCACTCTTCCTTGCCTTGCTTAAAATAGATGTTTATTAGTGTTTTTTTTTTTCCTCTACCATCGGCACTGAGAAGCATCATCTAGGAGTTGATAGAAATATCTTGAAACCGGTTCTCCGTGCTACATAAACTCATAAAACCCTTTTACCTTTCGGTGCGTCTAAGACTCCGTCCGAGTTAACTCTTCATCATCATCACCACCTCCTACGCCTATTGACGCAAAGGGCCTCAGTTAGATTTCCCCAGTCGTCTCTATCTTGAGCTTTTAATTCAATACCTCTCCTTTCATCATCTCCCACGTCACGTTTCATAGTCCTCAGTCATGTAGGCCTGGGTCTTCCAACTCTTCTAGTGCCTGGCGGGGCCCAGTTGAAAGTTTCGTGAACTAATCTCTCTTAGGGAGTGCGAAGAGCATGTCCAAACTATCTCCATCTACCCCTCCTTATTATCTCATTTTCACATGATATTTCTAGTGTGTTCTCTTTAAGGACTCTATAGGATATTCATTGGTTTAATAGAAAAAAGGATAGTAGAATTTCAATGTTTTGTCTGTAAAACGCTTTAAAGTACTTGATCACCGTATTATTTGGTTTTACTTATTTATTTTTACATAATTTATTGGTTTTCTTTCTTGCAAGACTGCTGCATGGTCCATTAGATAACTAAAACAAGTACAATGTCTGATGTTCATGATGGCAGATTGTTTGTTGTTTGGACTATGAAAATGGTTTCCATCGCTCAGTCCCTCGTCCTACAGTATTGAGGCGGCTGTTATACACAGTTTATACTTTCGAAGCAGATTTTTGATATATTGATTTTTTGGCATTATTTGCTGTTTTAAATAAATCATTATAAATAATCCAATGGATTGTCTGCAGTAATAGCATATACTTTTCTTGTTGTGAATTATAGTTTCTTTGGTCTCATATGGTAATAAAATTACAAGGAATTATAAATGATAGTTATAAAGGCATGACATTAACTAGATGGAAAGCATTAGTGTTGGCTTGTAATTTTTTTTTTCCCTAAGGTTTTAATGGTCACAAATGAGTTGCAAAAGCAAGACACCGGAAAATGTCCTGTAGGTCGACCATGTATGCATGTGATCAGCATCTATGTCCTCTCTCTCCACCCAAGCTAGGACCAGGAGGGTGTCAGCCAACGGCTGCTGATGACTCAGCAGCTATCTATAAGCTCCCCCAAACAGAGACAGTGAGATTGAGGTTACCACAACCCCATAATTACAAGAAACGTATTGATGTACCATGGCTATGAGGATTACAATACTTTGTTACTTTATCTTTTTTTTTTTTAAATAAAAAATATCATGAGACTTTCTTACCATATGTCGGCGACAAATTTTAATTATCAGGTGTTATCTGGAAGGACTGAAAGTTCAATATAATGCCTATAGATTTATTGCTATTGGCCTACATAGGCAATTTTGCATTGACTTATTTTACATAATATGATTGACAATTTAGTAGAAAGATTAGATTAGATTTAAACGAAAAATGAAATACAAAATATAAATTAGAGTTGATTTGATTAGGCTTGGTGTGGTCAGATCTCACGAGGAAAAGCATTTTTAGCTGTTCTTTAGGATACTTGATAATTTTTTTGAACTTTGTTTGTCATATTTTTCCAATAGATTTTTTTTTTTAAATCAAATATGTATTCCCAATTACTCTCGACAATGCTCGGTTACCCAATTCGCTGATAACGTATCTACCTACATCTAGATATAAATCTGTTTTACACTTATCCATAATTAAATGAAGTAGGATACCGATCTCTTATCTGAGGTGGCTTATCACTTGATATTCTTCTAATAGAGGGCATTATTGCCTATAAATACCCTCGGTCATACTTTCAATTTGCGTTCACTTCGACTCGTTTCTACAGGTACAGTATTGTCACATGAGCGTGTTTTGGGAATCTTTAGTAAACTGGCCTTATGAATATGCGCGAAGTAGCCAGTAATGGAGAAAATCCCGAAAAAGAGCATGTTTGTCATCTTTCCGGGAAAGAGCAACATTTTTGTTTACAAAGAAAGAATGGCGATGAAAATTTCGCCAGTACCTTCCCCAAAAAAGCACAAACACATGGAAAATTAATTATAAAGAAGAATGGTTAAACTTAAATATAGAATCTTTTAGGAATGCTATTTCAAGAAAAAGGTTAGACATATGGCATATTAGCTACAGTGCTTTAGTCATATCTATATATCTATGAAAAAGTAACAACTGCCTCTGAAAGATAATTCAGTATTTTGAATTATAGGCAACCTTTACAAAAGTATTACCCTCTAATCAAGAAATTTTCTTGTTTACGGCAGAAAAAAATTGCCCCATGTGACAACATGAACACCATTTGTTACTAAAAAATAATTTTCATTATGGCTCCTTAAGGTCACCTCTCGTTGCCTTTGAGAACTGCTGTCAAAACATTATTTCATGACTCCTCCAATCTCTTGTTCTTGCTATAAATATCTGACTTCACAAAATGGCAGGTAGTGTATGACATTTATTTAATCAATGGTATTTACTATTTATTTAAAAAAGGAATATATTCCTATAGTATTTCTTAGTTATTCAACCAATCGCAATTGATTGATCTGTCTTGTTTTGATGAGCCTTGTCTGTCCAAGTCTTAGTGTCTTTTAAAATAAAATACAATAAATTTCAACACCAAGAACTCATTGTCCAATGGATTTGATAATGAGTAAGGCTTTACTTAGTATATTGACACATTTATTATTTTTAATCTTCTTAGTATTTCTTAAAGGTATATAATTTTACAGGAATTTTCACGAAATGAACAACTTTTGAAAGATATAAATAAATTAACATTTATAAGATATTTATGTATAATATCGGGTCGACAAAGATAAAATGTATAGAATGTGAGTGCAGGTTCTGGAACCAGATCCATCTTTTGTATTACTAATGGTAATAAAAAAGTATGTAGTCAGTCATTGTGCCCACGGGTTTTATGAGAAGTAAGAAAGGATTATGTACAAGAGAAAAGACGTCTTTTAAATATCCAAAAACAAATCCTGTACAGTCCCTCAGGGTTTGCTGAAGCCTCCATTGAGTTTGGCAGTGCAAAGAACCAACGTAGGTTTTGTCAAAATACTACTTGAATTTTTTCATTTCCACTTGCGTTTAGTCTGTGATGAAAAGGTTCCTGTATTTTCCCTACAATTGCCATTTAATATTTTTATGATGATAATGTTTACCCATACTATGGTGTTGAGTTAATAATTTGTATTGCAATCTTATAACCTAGGAATATGAGTGTTTGCACGAATCTATAAATACTGATCCGGTTTGGAGGAAGTAAATGGACTACAAGCCTTCCTCCATGCCAAAATATTTTGCTAGTACAAACTAATTAATGGTATGCTCAGGTGTATGAAATAAAGGTTTTCTGTTCCTTTTTTCTTTAAAGAATATTATGTAACCTATTTATGTTTAAATCATCTGAATGAAATTTTAGTCATCCAAAACAATTAATATTAATTTTTATTGAAAGAGTTATATTAAATATCAAGACAAGAATTAACAAATATCCTCACGTAATTTGGATGATATAGCCTGGGGAAGTTTTCATTTATTTTCTTCACACTGCAATGAACTTTTACTCTGAAATAAGATTTTTTTTCGAGAAGGAGAGGGAAGGTTAGTGTGATATACAGTTGTTTTCATATATAATGAATTTTCCTAGTTTTAGAACTTTCACACTTTCATGAAACCTTATAGTATTTGGATACTGTAGGATGTCCTGGTGACACATATCAGGATTGTAAAGCTTCATTGTTGTAAACTGATATCCATCTTTAATTTCATTAAATATTAGATACTCGGATCTAAATTTCCATTATTCTTGTCAGACATGATGTCATTGAAATGTTTAACAATAAGAATATATGAAAAAAAAGAAAAAAATAGAATTTAAAGTCCTGTACTATATGGCACCAAAACTTTATAAGGAAAGAACTTACATATGGAAATCTGTTACAAATTAATCCCTGAGCAGTGTCGTTAAGTTAATATAATACATAATCTTCCAAAATTATGTAAATCGTGCAAACAGGTTATTCCATGAGATACGCTTTTTTCCAAATTAATTATTGTTAAGAATAATGCTGATAAAACTATTTTAAAGCCTCATGGAATACAACACTCTAATTGAAATTCCACTATGGTTATGAAGGCACAATAAGTTGCATAGTCTCGTAGATAGAAAGAGCGAGACGGTAGAAAGTACTGCAGAAACTTCGTCTTTTGAAGAAGGATATGAGATTTCCTATTCCATAGTACGAGAAGATAGAAGTTTCTGAAGGTGAAACTCGAAATAAAAGCGTTAGTCATAGCAGTAACACTTAGTAGATAGTAGATGGTAGCAGGATCTTCTATAGATCTTGGATGGTAGAGAGTAATTGGCCAACTGTTATTGGATTTATAATGTCATACGAAAGAACCTAATTTTATTAGTAGGCCAATGTATTAATCTCCAGTACTTTTATTTCAAATCATGATTTACTCAAAAGAGAAACCAAACTCAATACACAATATTTGAAGAGAAGTAGAGTATACAAACACACACAATATTTGAAGAGAAGTAGAGTATACAAACACACACAATATATATATATATATATATATATATATATATATATATATATATATATATATATATATATATGTATATATATATGTATATATATATGTATATATATATGTATATATATATATATATATATATATATATATATATATATATATATATATATATATATATAAATCTTCCTGTGCAAAATGTTTCCATTTCTAGCACCAACTATTACTGTTTCAGATAGTCTTGAAACTCAGTTTTCAGCTATATCATTCGCGACTTGTGCATCTCTCAGGGTAATTGTTTTTTCTATTTCTGTTTTTACAGTTTTATATATATATATATATATATATATATATATATATATATATATATATATATAAATATATATATATATACACACACACACATATATATATATATATATATACATATATATATATATATATATATATATATATATATATATATATACAGTATATATATATGTATATATATATATATATATAGTATATATATATATATATATATATATATATATATATATATATACAGTATATATATATATATATATATATATATATATATATATATATATATATATATATATACAGTATATATATATATATATATATATATATATATATATATATATACAGTATATATATATATATATATATATATATATATATATATATATATATATATATATATATATATACATACAGTATATATATATATATATATATATATATATATATATATATATATACTGTATATATATATATATATATATATATATATATATACTGTATATATATATATATATATATATATATATATATATATATATATATATATATATATATATATATATATATATATTTATACTCATACGTCAACAATAACACGTACCGCAGCTTACATTCCGATTCTGCCATCTTAAGTACTTTTCTAAAATTTTGTTCATTGCTAAGTATTGTGCCATTATTTAATGAATATGTTTCTGTTGCTGTGAAGACTCACTTGTACATTTTCCTGTAATTAAATTGATATCGGCTTTTATTTTATTATTTGGTAATCAGATAAATTACATTATTACTAGTTATTTTTCGGTTCATCTTTTTGATATACCTGGTTTTATGAAAATTCTATAAACATGTTTAGTTTGGGATTGAAGGTTGAATTGTGGTATGCAATGTGTAACTATTGCTGAAATATTTAATCATCATAGAATTTTGGTGAACAAATGACTGACAGAATGTTATAGCGATCATATAGAGTCAGGTATTTTGATATTATTCAAATTGCATATATTTACCTTCTCAGACTGTTAAAAGTAATGGTTTTACAAATAATCTGGACCAATTGAAAATATCAACTAGTTATAGAATGCCATTACCTATTAATAAATTTATTACTATTTGGTTTCTGGAGTGAAAGTGACCTTTTGGTTATTCTGAATGTTTTCTATGCCTCTAAAAATTTACTTTTCAATACCACTGCGTTCCAGCAGTGAGTTAAACTGTCACATCGTAACTTCTGGAAACATTCTTCGAAATAGTGATTTTATCTTTTTTATCTCTAATGATAAAACAAAGAAAATTATTTATCATTATATTGATATTAATATAGTTAAAAATCTATGCTTTCATAACGTCCTCATAGAATTAATGTATAATTGCAATTATTCCATGTACCCAGGCCTTTTGAAAGGAGTTCTTATCTTTATGAAATATGGAAAGGAGACATTCAAGTATAAGTTTCATTAGTCGTTTCCAGTTCGTCCAAACGTTTTCGTTCGGTTGAAGCCCTAATACTACAGATGCTCAAAATGTTTTTCTATTATACTTATCCCTGCATCTTTAATAGTTGTATATAGTTTATATCGTCTATATTATTAGCTTTGTGTGTTGTAGTATTTGTTATCACATAGTTATACTTTTTTAAACACTTTATTATTACGATGAATTCGGCATAATCGAAACATACTTTTCAATTTGCAACCAATCACCCTGAAGCCCTTTTGTATCCTCAAGTGCGAAACACTGAACATTGATTGCTACATTGTTTTCATTGCCTTGCCATTTAATCTATCGATGTTGCTCACAATGATATTTTTCTGTTAAATTGCAGGTAAAATGCGTGATGGCTGTTGACCACTGCCACGGGGCAAAAGGGAGAATTATACTGTTCCACTTTTAATTCTGTAATATTTTTCAAGAATGCTTTTTTGACGTCGATCATCAGAAAACCAATCGGTAAGCGAGCCAGACCTCATTGATGTTTTACAGAACTGCAGCTACTATATTTTTCCTCTCTCTCTCTCTCTCTCTCTCTCTCTCTCTCTCTCTCTCTCTCTCTCTCTCTCTCTCTCTCTCTCTCTACTTTCATTGCATACTTGTATTGATATATATTTTTGTTATTGATACTGCTGTGAATGCTTTTAATCATTATTTATTTTATTTTTTTATTTTTGATGATTTTCGTGTTATTTCATTTTCATTTTTTCCGAAATGTTCTAGTAAAACAAAAGTTCCACTATTCGTCTCTTTGTATCGCTCTGCCTTCCTGATTGGGTGATAGAAAATTAGTCCATTAGTCTAATTGCAGAGAAAAGAGACTAATTCCAACGTCATGACCCTAACTAGAATCGATTCTCCACACCGGGTTTTTTAACAGCTGCCTCCTTGATTGAATTCCTCCAGGGGTTCGCTCAAAGAACGATTACTAATGACAGGTCTTGGACGTAAGACGGACGCGCGTTTGGGTAAAAAATCTTCACAAGAAAAATAGATAGATAAGAATAAAAAAAACTGAGTGCTGGTCCACCTGGGTAGCGTTATTTCATAACCATTCCGCAGTCATTGTAGAGGTATCCATTCCGGTTAACCAACTTCATCGTTTAATATCTTTCAGCTGCCGTGCAATTAAAGAGGTTAATGGCTCCGAGAAAAATGGGTGGACGGAAAAGAAGCGACAGGCGTGTACTGTGTCGTCTTTAATGTCAAATTTGTTGATTTGTAGAAGCAGGTTGCTATCACGCACTATACGTTAAGGTCGAAAACCATGGGAAATTATATTTAAACTCTCTCCTTACCTGGATCACGGTGGATCGTTTTCACCTTTGCATGAACCCCTGGGATGCAAAGGTAGAAGGTGGACGTCGGGGTAGAAATATGACTCCCTTTATCAGGACAAAAGAAAGGATGCAAGGTCGCTGATTATGGTAAATAACCACGGAGATGGTTTGGTATGGCTCCCTTGTTATTATTTGGACTCGAGCGATGGGGACTAATGGCTTCGCAAGGGGCTAAATTGCCTTTGGCGTAGGGAGCTGAAAATTGCTTCCGAGTGTTTTTTATTTGTAGCCTCCACAGGTAGTTTGGTAATGTGCATGTTGCATTCTTTATCCGTTTTATCGTAACTAAAGTATGGCTTGCCCCGTTTCAAAGATATTATATCTACAGATGTTATTAAATTAAGAAAGCGTTATATTTAATTTTGGAAGTCATATAACTAAAATTCATGAATCTTTAGCTACCTCTTTCTTTCCCTCGTTTTATTATTATTATGCTTTCTAATATATCAGTTCTCTTGTAATGTTCAGAACATTTCATTGATGTATGTCTTGACATTCACTATTTCCCAGGAACCCTGGATGTGGAAGAACTGTGTATATTCAAGCAAATAGGTTTGGACTTCCTTGCTTATCTGATCCGAAGTTTGAGTTGTTCAGGGTACTTTGGGTGCAAGCTGCTATTTGCTCACCTTTATATCATAAGAAGAAGAAGAAGAAGGAGAGAGAGAGAGAGAGAGAGAGAGAGAGAGAGAGAGAGAGAGAGAGAGAGAGAGAGAGAGAGATCTCATCAGCTGACTGACAAGAGAACTTGATGGATAAGACTTTCTGATGATGTGTAACCATTGATTAAAATCAGATTCGTAATTGCCTGCCATATAATGTATCACATCTTTTCTCCTTTTTAATGATTCTGGGTCTCTATAAAAACACAACTCACAAAATCTGTGATTATTCCAGATATTTTTACTAGAAATGATGAATGAGATATGTTGGAAATATTTGGATTAGATTAATCTGTAGTGAATTTTATGAAGTTTAATATTGTTTAATGTTAGCATTGCTTTAAAACCTGTTCTATTTGCATTTATCGTTCGCAAAGGGCGTCCGAAATTATCTTCATTGGTGTTTGTAAACTATAAGTTTTTTATTTATCGACATTTAGCTTTTGGTAATATGCTGGCATATGTATACAACTCTGATTCCGTGATTATACCAATACAGCAAGAAAGGGCCGATATGGGAGGGCACCTGGTTTTTAAATGCATTCATCCACTTATCCATATCTCCACAGATCACTGCCTTGCCTTCTTTCTCCATCCTCACTCAACTATCCTCTGTCTGTCTTATTTTCAATGTTTCTCTGTAAATTGGTGCATTCCAAAATTGTATCTTAAAGTTATTGGAACATTTGTTTCACACCAACATTGAGATAGAACTCAAGGTGTGTTTTCTTTATAATGGTTTCCCTCAATCCTAAAGTCATATGAGCGGGGACCCTCCCACGCTCATATGCCAGACGTTGACACAATACACTGATATTTGCACACACTCTTGCTATGGACCATTCCCTATTTTAAGCTCGCCATATGACCACCATTATTACCAAGGTAAGGCAGTTCTTTATCAGCATGAACAAGTATTTCTTAGAAGAAAAGTCGTGAACAGGCTTTTCTTGGAAGAATAGGTAAATAGAGAAAAAGAAATAATTTCGGGAATTGTGGAGATAAGGCGGTGTGGGAGTCCGTTTCAAATCAGGTGCCCCTATTGGCCCTTTTTCACTGCCTTGAGTATAATTACTCTGTAGCGGTACATTTATTCCGTTTTAAGAAAGAGTAAAAAATAAGCACAATTTCACAGACACTCAACGGAGGCGGATAACAATTTTTATCATTGTTATAATCATTATTACAATTTAGAAAAAAAGATTGAAGTAGTTGTAGTTCATTACCATTTTTTTAAGATTAATGCACTGAGTGAAAAGAGGTGTTACTGGATTACAAGAAAATATCATTTATTTTAGTGTATTCACATTACTGGCGTATTTGATAGAAATGAAGACTTGATGTATGAAAACCATTATTGCCGTATTATTTTCGATAGTTTTCCCATCGTTATCATATCTTTGTGTTATTCACATAATCATCCCCTATTATATCTTATAGAGAGGTACTTACTCGTGTACACATCACACAATCATGTAAATGTGTGTGTGTGTGTGTATATATATATATATATATATATATATATATATATATATATATATATATATATATATATATATATATATATATGTGTGTGTGTGATATATTCTAATCACTAACACTAGAGATTTACAATTTTACAGATAAGCCACTAATACCCTTTAATATCGAATTCGCACTGCCATGGGATCTTAGACCCATACATGCATGCGTATATTACTCGTCTACCCGTAACAAATAATTGAGTAATTGGTAGTTAGTTGATTTGGTGCTTCATAGCCAAGTTATGAACGGCCATCCTCAAGAATTTGCACACACTTTGGCAATATTCAGTAGAAACGAGAGAAAGCGGAGTAAAATTGCTTACTTATCTGTTCTTTGGCTGCAAGGGAATCCGCCCTGTCACACGGAGGCAGTCATGTCCGTGTTGGACTCTCGGCCCATCCATCAATTTTTTTTGTATCCAAACTAGTCCATCCTTCATTATTATCCAGACATCATTACAGTCATCTAGTGAAGAAACTTGTGTTGTCTCGTTATCCAGGAGATTGCCTTTAAATTTCAAGTTTGCTGCTGATTCCGAGAGACGAATGCAGTTGCTTTTAAGAATATCACATGAAGAAGAAATAATGATTAATAAAGATTATGTGATTTTAGGGAAAAGTCAGAAATAATAATTATTGTAATCATTTCATTGGTAGTGATGAAAGCTGATAAATTTGTTTTGCATGTGTAATTATGGTGATAATTAATATAAGATATGATTAAAAAATCGCGAAGAGTAAGCTAATGATTTGGTTTGTTGTTATTGGACAGTAGTGAAGAACTCCATTTTCCCTCACCCTGGAGCAACAGTTGTGAAACTTTGAAAAAATAGTTTGGGTACGCATGTAAAAACCAATTTGGCGAAGAGTGTCGTTGTAAGGTCATTATTATTATTATTATTATTATTATTATTATTATTATTATTATTATTATTATTATTATTATGATTAATGAATGGAAGATAAAATTATGCATTTACATAATATTTTGTTTTTCTGAACAGCAATATGATATAGGGCTATTCATAAAGGAAACTATACTGTAGCCTATATGTCATATCAAGCAGCTAAATTTACAATAAATCATACTGCCTTTATTGACCTGAATTTCATTAAACAATAATTAAAAAGATATGCATGTAACTGTACAAACCACTGAACTTTGATGATTTGGCGGAAAATTAGCAATCCGTATCATTCCTCTGGTCTTGTTCTTGGTTTTATTTAAGCATCCACTCATATATATATATATATATATATATATATATATATATATATATATATATATATATATATATATATATATATATATATATATACACACACACACACACATATATATATATATATATATATATATATATATATATATATATATATATATATATATATATATATATATATATATATATATATATATATATATATATATATATCGTTTATGAGTTTATATGCTTATTTCAATATGATTCCGTCTCCCTAAACAATAGAATGCTCCATAGTTGCGAGGAAAACAATCCTTACTCCCATGCTCTTACTTTATCTGCTAAATCATAGTCATTTCATAACACCAAACATAGGCTTATCAACAATGCATCGAAAACCCCTACACAAAGTACACTCTTCATCTATATCTTACAAGCAGTTTGCTTTTTCGGGATATTAAAGTCTTTTCCTGTCATAATTTTTATTCCGACTATCCACTACTCTCTAGACCACTTCCACTTTTCCTCTACAGTGACACTTCCGAATTATGCACACTTTTCCCCACATATTTTCTTCCCATCTCTCAACATATCCAGATTATCTTAAAAGCACTGATCCAGCAATTTCAGTTTCAATAAATTTTAACCACATTCATGCAGTTCCACGTCTTTCACCTTTTCATTTCTGCGTTTATTTTCATTCAACTTCAACTCAATTAATAAGAAACAACCCGTGAATTCCTTTGTATATTCCAACAGTAGTATCCACAAACGCTCATAAAGTCTGTTCAAATATTTTGCAAATACGGTACAACCTTTCTTGCGCCGCATGTTCTGCCTTCATTCATTAGGTATATTTCTAAATACCTTCACATGCGTACTGGATCCATTCTTTCAGTGTGTACCAACATTCATTGCGCTCTCCTTATATTTTTCATTGGTTGTCGTACCCTACTCTTTCTCAAATTAATTCTTATTATTCTCCTAGAGTAAAATCTTTCACTATTTATAATCCGTACTGTAATACCATTTGCAAAACATAATCCGTTCCACTCTGAATTGACAACTTTTTTTTTATCTTTAACTTCTTGCACAAAGATATTAAACAGTCCTAAAGTTGACAAATTTGTTTCAGACTCATTTTCTAAGAAATAACTTTCTTCATTTATAAAACCACATTGCATCTATATCGATTCTATCTTATGATTCTTCGTTAAAACTGCCTCGTGTGCTTTAAGCATACTGCTTTGTACCAATCAGTCCTTCGGTCCTCTTAAATTCTTAATTTAACACGTGCTCTATCTAAGTTTCACCTCTCTTACCTTTATGTTTACCTATTGGAGCAGTAATTTCTTTTATACAATATACAGTATATCCGGAATCTTTGCCTCCAGAACTACTTTGGCCGG
Source organism: Palaemon carinicauda (assembly GCF_036898095.1). NCBI lineage: Eukaryota > Metazoa > Arthropoda > Malacostraca > Decapoda > Palaemonidae > Palaemon > Palaemon carinicauda. The sequence continues at coordinate 11,409,438 of NC_090765.1, read as the reverse complement.
TCCTCGTTAGCCACTCAATCACGTAAGCACCGCTATATTGTAACATATGAATTGCAATTCTAATTCCATTAACTCCTTGTCTCTTTATGTACTTAGACTTATTACTTGCCCTCCTCACATCTCCAACAAACTCACTCATTTTTTCATGAACTTATTCCAATTTTGTGTCATTCATCTCAACTCTGCTTCTCTGATAACCGCCAAATGTAACAAAGCCTCAAAATACCAATTGAATTATGCCTGTACTTTATTCACTTTAGATATTCCTTTATTTTCTTCTTTGGGTTTTAATGCACCTGGTCAATAATATTTTCTGTGACTTTGGTTTCTTTCCCTTAAAACTGACATTTTATTTTCCATTAAGTTCTGACCGTATTATTTTAATGTATCTTTGAACGATATAAATTGCATTTGGTTGTAAGAACATTATTCTGAAATGATTTGAATTGGGAAAAATTAAAGTAAATCACACAGCTGGACGAAAGGGAACTGAGTAAAAGAGTTTAGGGAAGGGCATTTATTATTATGATGGCAATATTTAGTAAACTATTTAATTTAAAATTTCTGCGGACGAGATTGGATTCTGAGAACATCTCATACTACAGTAATTCAAATCTCTAAGGAGTTTAAATCTATTGAAATGAACTTTACTCATGAACATTGGAAATCTACAATACGAAATCGCAAATGCATTAAAATTTCGGTGGAAGAAAGGTCACCTGAGAGTTGTTCTCTCTCTCTCTCTCTCTCTCTCTCTCTCTCTCTCTCTCTCTCTCTCTCTCTCTCTCTCTCTCTCTCTCTCTCAATTTTAGTGATGTAGATTTATATGACCAAAACACCTCATTTACAAAGAACACACTGAGGTGAATTATATTATTCCTACTGTAATGTGTTTGAGCAACAACAAAATTATATTGGCTTGAATCATGATTTACATAAAACTATGATATTCTACGTCTTGATTAGAAATAGTTTTGATATTGTGATTTCTCAAGGACCTTTCTGCTTTTTGCAATATGTAATTAACATCCATTGCTGAGCAAGATGGACATGTTACGCCCTCGACTACATTCCGTACCCCTATTTTTTTTTTCAATAACAGAAAAAAAAAAAAAACATTATTCAGTCTTCCAGTTATTCACTAATTGTATGACTTACTGACGTAGTAACCTTTGATACTGATTGTCGTTCATAGCCTGGGTAACTGCAAGTCTCAAATTACCCCGGTACATGAAGGAAAATGATTCTTTCCCAAGAATCTGACATTGGACACAAGGCCGTCTGAAGGTTCCTGCCAGGTGATGGGGGAAAAAAATATAATACTTTATTTTTGTAGTTTCCTTTTTTATCCGCTATTGAAGCGTTCGCAAACATAAACTGAGGATGGATAAAAGCTGTACAATATGACTGCCGATAGAGGATGCAAAGCATCATTACCTCCTTGTCAATGGAGGTTGTTTGGTAGAGCTTCTTCAATGAGATTTTGGCTCTTAAGAGCGCTTTTTGTAAGGGTACTCTTCACTTGTTATTATTACCCATCCAACCATTGAAGACGAGCGTCACAGGAGATTATCACGCCATATAGAAAGATGTTTTCACCTAAATGAACATCCAAAAGAGCCGATGTTTTTGTTGAGGATTTTTTGTAACAGTCTTAATCCGCCTTCTTTCTTTCCCCGGGTGACAAAGGAATACTTCTGGTTCGGAGGAATTCTAAACGTAAGAAGATACGGGAATGAGAACTCCTTTCGACCACCTGTGATGATTTCAAAGGGATTTCTCGAAACTGAAACGGTTATTAGGAGCCTTATTTTTTGGGTGGGGGAGAGGAGGGGGCAGTAATGAGGTTTACCAGGATGCGTGCCCCTTTTATTCCTTTATCCAAATGACGATGAAGGACTTGAATGGAAGGATGTTCATTCTCCATTGTTGAGGTTGAAAGAACAGCTTGCTATGAGTTTGTCCACCAAATACTTCATCTTCATCTACTTTTTTTTCTTTCTTTTTTATCGCAGAAAGCTTTTTTAGGGATTTCTCATGATGTGTGTATGTGCTTTGAGTATATATTTGTATATATACATATATATATATATATATATATATATATATATATATATATATATATATATGTGTGTGTGTGTGTGTGTGTGTGTGTGTGTGTGTGTGTGCGCACGCGCATGAATATTACTTTTTCCATAACGCTTCTTTTACTTTGAAGGGAGCGGTGCCTAAAGAGCCAATACCAATTGCCATTTCTTGACTGATTGTACGTCTGGTTGAAACCGCTGTCCGTGAAAATGCAATTTTAGCACTATCGATGAGCTGCTCTAGTCGTTTTGGCATTACACATGAAGAGAGTGTGCATATCAAGTATTTGTAATGAAGCAGTTAGCAAAGCAATATGAAAAAAGAGCGTGTAATTCATGCTTAGACCTAGAAAGCTTGTAATTGAATCAATATAGAAGCCGGTGTTAAGGTGTGTAGGCTGGAGAACTACTTGTTTGGCTGGAAAAAGAGGTTTAAGCTTTTGTAATTAACTGTGCAATGTCCGAGGTAATGATAAATTGGAAATTTGGTGTTAAATAGAAGAGGTAAAAAGGCTAGCGACTGTAAAAGATTGGCCAGAGCATTTGGTCTGGGGTAAGTTGGTGCTATAAAGGGTAAAAATTTATCTCAATATGTAGAAAGATAGGGCTCATTACAACAGGCTTTGCAGATATTTAGTGGATAGTAGATTAACGCGGTGTGGGGTCGTGCTGGTGAACTTTCTCTGTACGGATATGAAGCAACTGTTGTGGAATTTTTACTGTTCAACCATTGAAGTATGAATATACCAGTGCCTCCTTTTTGCCTGGTGTTACCATACCAGGGGAAATGGCTTAGATATATATATATATATATATATATATATATATATATATATATATATATATATATATATATATATGTATATATATATATATATATATATATATATATATATATATATATATATATATATATATATATCACCCAAAACGCTGTTTAAGGATCACCGCCTCGAAAAGGTGGCTAAGATTGGGTCGGGTTCTATCTACAATGACCCTTTGTAGACCTTTCCAACGAGCCCAAGAACACCTCTTAATTCTTTGTGGTTCCTGAGATACGCTTACCCCTTATTTTCCAATCCTGTCCCTTATACCTTGACATAGTGCACTCATCTCCTCCACTACCATACTTAGGACCTCGGGACCTTTGCAACGAGCCCAAGACCACCTCTTTACTCCTTGTGGTTGCCGAGATACGCATACCCCTTATTTTTGCGACATCGTGTCCTTATCCCTTATACCTTGGCGTAGTTCACTTATCTCAGCCATTGCCATACACAGGACCTCGAGACCTTTCCAACGAGAGCAAGAACACCGCATTACTCCTCGTAACTCCTGAAATACACATACCCCTTATTTTTGCATCCTATCCCTTATACCTTGGTGAAGTGCACTCATATCTCCCCCCACTACCATACTCATGACCTCGAGACCTTTCCAACGAGCCAAAGAACACCTCTTAACTCCTCGTAGTTCCTGATTTACGCAAATCCCACGTCTTAACTCCTCTTAGTTCCTGACTTACACAAACACCTTATTTTCACGTCCTGTCCCTTATACCTTGACATAGTCCACGGATCTTCCCCAACGCCATACTCAGGACCTCGAGACCTTTCCAAAAAGCCCAAGAAAACCTCTTAACTCCCTGTGGTTGCTGAGATACACATACCCCGTAATTAACGGTTTTCGCGTCCCTACCCCATATAAGGAGGGGTATGCCTATTTTCACACCCCTCTAAGTCTCAGGACATCGAGAACTTTCCAATGAGCTTAAGAACATCTCTTAACTCTGTGTAGTTCCCAAGATACGCCTACCCCTTATTTTACGGTTTTTGTGTCCCTACCCCTTATAGGGAGGGGTACGCCCATCGCCACACCCACTATACGTTGTGGGACCTCGAGACCTTTCCAATGAGCCCAAGAACACCTCTTAACTCCTTGCGGTTGCTGAGAAACTTTTACTATTGTTTAAGGTTTTTTTTTTCGTCTGTTAATATAGGACCTTACGTCAGCTCTGAGCCCATTTATCTTTAACATAGTGATGGACGTTTTAATAGAAGAGGTAAGGGAGGCAGTACCATGGAACATATTGTATGCATATGATATTGTTCTGTGTGTAGAGAGCAGGGAAGATCTGGAAATGAAATTGGAAAGGTGGAGGCAAGTACTGGGGGACAGAGGAATGAGAAAAAGTGGTTCTAAGACAGAATATATATCTACCACCAGTGAGGGGGATGATAGAGAAAGTATTCATCTTTGGGGAGAACAGATAAAGATAGTTGATAAGTTTAAGTATTAGGGATCCTTTGTTAACGCTGAAGGAGGTATGGAAGATGAAGTTAAACATCGGGTACAGGCAGGCTGGAACAACTGGAGAGCAGCCTCAGGAGTTCTTTGTGACCAAAGAATACCACTGAGGTTAAAAGGAAAATTTCATAAGACAGTGGTAAGAACAGCAATGCTGTTTGGAACGGAAACAGCAAGCATGAGGAAGACAGTGGAGAAGAAGATGGATGTAGCAGAAATGAGAATGCTTAGGTGGATGTCTGGGATGCCAAGAGAGGATCAGATAAAAAATGACTACATAAGGGGGTTGACAAAGGTGGTAGAAATATCAAAGAAAGTGCAGGAAGGGAGGCTGAGATGGTATGGATACCTGATGAGGAGAGAGGGGGACCACGTTGGGAGACATACTATGGAGTTGGAGGTTCAGGGAAGAAGAAGAGGGAGACCAAGAAAGAGATGGAGGGACTGTGTGATAGGAGACCTACAGGAAAAGGGGATTGATGAGACAGAAGCGCAGAATAGAAAAAGATGGAAACGGCTCATCCGTAACAGCGACCCCATATAAAAATGGGAACCAGCTGGGAAGAAGAATATAGGACCTTACGGCAAGACCCCTAGGAAAGGAGAAGAGATTGGGGCTTTATTAGGGGCGCAGCCCTGGCCAGACACCTGAAAATATATATATATATATATATATATATATATATATATATATATATATATATATATATATATATATATATATATATATGTATATATATATATGTGTGTGTCTCCCATGTCAACGGATAATGAGACATCGGAACATGGGTTTTTTCACTTTATTATAATAAGGTTCGTGAATACACTGTGTACAGCCGATACTCTCAGTTGAGTACCTTGTCTACTGATCGCTCGAATGGTACTGACTAACCCTCTGCAAGTAAGATGCAATGTTGCTTCAACAGCATGCTGAATTGTTAGCTTTTGTGGAATTCTCCACCGTGATGGAAATATACTGTCAAAAGCATCACCTTATGATTCTAGGGACACGTCACTTATAACAAGAGTTCAGTGATCGCGCCCTCCAATTTATGACACTCATAGTACTCTTAAAAATTTCATTAAACTCACTATATAAAACATATATTTTGCATACAAGGATTAGGACATTATCCCACACCTGACACCAATATGTCCCATGTCAACGGATAATGAGACATCGGACATGGTTTTTTTTTTCACTATATTACAAAAAGGTTCGTGAATATAGTGTGTACAGCCGATACTCTCTTGTGATTTCCTTGTCTACTGATTGCTAATGGTACTGACTAACCCTCTGCAAGTAAGATGCAATGTTGCTCCAATGTGCTGAATTGTTAGCTTTTGTGGAATTCTCCACTGTGATAGAAATATACTGTCAAACACATCACATGATTCTAGGGACACGTCACTTATAACAGTTTAGTGATCGCGCATACAAGGATTAGGACATATATATATATATATATATATATATATATATATATATATATATGTGTGTGTGTATGTGTGTGTGTGTGTGTGTGTGTGTGTGTGTGTATATATATATATATATAATATATATATATATATATATATATATATATATATATATATATGTATATATATATATATATATATATATATATATATATATATATATATCATATATATGCA
>NC_090765.1:11393388-11398388 GCF_036898095.1 Palaemon carinicauda | reverse complement strand
ACCCTACGTTGCGGAAGCGTGGTTTGACATGGGATTTAATTTCCATGTCTAAAACACCATTTTTTGAAATAAAGAAAATAAATCGATTCTTTCACAGTTCATGATTTACATTGTATCTCCGGGTATTGATGCTTTAGCATAAGGAAAATGGAAGAGATCAGTACTGTAGACAAACATCAGTGCATATGTCTTGCGTGTGTGTTGGTGTGTGTGTTCGTATGTGTAGTAGGCTACTGAGTTATCTAGTTCCGTTTCGACTCCTTGTCTAATGAGACGAAGCATATATCTTTCTCAATGCAGATCTTTATCTTTGTTCTGGTGAGCCCTTTATAGACAGTCTATTAAGGTCTGGGAATAAGAAAATTGTATTCTTTACTGAAAGATTGCAAAGATGGCTTTAAGATCATAGTTATATGGTTGAATAATGATGATCGCATGAGTGTTGATTATTTTGAGTTCATCATATATTACAAGCGATTCTATAAGAGACACTCGTCCTGTCCTAACAATTGCTTCTCTGCTAATTCAGAAACCTAATAGTATTTGCTTCTTTATAGTTGCATTATTGTATATGCTTTTTGTGAGTAGAACACAATTTTGGAGGTATGGTGGGTGCATTTAAGAAAGAGACCTGTATATATAAATATATGTTTTATAATTGCTGTTTATACTTCGAAATAAATTCTAGTCTTTTGGGAAAGCTTACACTTTTTGATAAGAGGACTTTGTGCATGAATTGTTGTTTTGTATATGATAGTCTTTGGAAACTGATGATTTTGCAGTTTCCCTTTTTTTTTTTTATGAAATTTCAACATTTTATCATTGTGGAAATCAAATGACCTTGTCGCTACTCATGAAAAATGGAAATACGCAATCATTAATAGAAACAAACTTTTGTGTACCTATGTTAGTTGTATAAATTCAGGTGAATTTAAGCTTTATATATATATATATATGCGATAGAGCTTTTTAAAAATTTTTCATACTATTTTGTGTTTTGTTTAGTTTCTAAGAGTTTGGGTATATGCAATGTTTTATATATATTTATATTTTTTATTCATGTTGTACTCTTTTTATAGTGTGTTTGTTTGTATATGCATCTGCAGTGTTTTAGTAGTAGAAAGCGGTCTTGCAATGTTACATTTGTATCTATTTCCTTTTTTTTTTATTCATACACGTCTTTCATTTGAGTATTTTTTGTAATTATTTTGCAAGCCTATAGTTCAAAGAAAGAGGAATAGAGTTAAGGCAAGAAGTACATTCATGATAAAAAAAACATACTACTTAATCATTTATCTATCTGTGAAGTAGTATTTTTTGGTATCAAGACAATTATCTATCTGACCCATTCAGATACATCCACAATTACTCCTGCCCTAACGAGGTAAAACGAAGTAGCAAAGGATATTTAGTTTTAATGAGTCGTAAAAAGCGGAGAAATATTTATTGTAAATGGAGAAACCAGAATCGACAAATTCATGTCATTTTTGAAGCTCCGGTGTGTGTGTGTGTCATTAAAACATCTTTTCTTTAGCTTGTTAGGGCTCTGAGCCATTCCTCGGGGAATGGCGATATTTAAATGATCCAATTAAACTTGGAACAATTAAATATTCATCGGACTCGTTAGAATTGTTTTAGACATCTGATTAGTTATTATTATGGTAAGAAGAGCTATCAGAGAAAAATAGCCTGAGCGTTTCACATTATATAGCCCTCTTTCAATGCTGTTTTCTAGCTTGTGAATATAAATTCATTTGTATGTGAGGGAGGGAGGGGGTTATAGAGAGAGAAAGAGAGAATGTATTCTAATGAGGTAGCTGTAGCATCGCAATCCCCTTACTGACTTCCGCGTAACTGACAGCTGCCTGTCATAGGGCATCACTGATTGGCTCTCTGCCAACCAATCGGCCCCCACGAATAACACCTAGGTTGTCGCCAGGAGGACATAATAATAGCTATTCATGTTACTGAATTTTCTGGAATGATAATGCGTTTTTATTTTAATTATGGTAGTTTTTTATTCAACTCATTTATTAAATATTTCATTGCCGCTACTGAGAAAACATAGGATTATGTTTATTTTCAGAAACACTTCATTTTGTAAAATTTCACTTTTCTGTAGATATAATTTTCATTTTGTTAAATATCTTCTCCCTAAAAAAGTCTTCGGAAGCTGATTTCCTTTAATCATTCTTTGTTGCATATCTACTGTCCCGGAGTGTTTTGAACCCGTAGGACAGCGAAGGGGATAGTGCCATCAGTGCACCTCTAGCAGTGCACTGTAGGCATTACTTAAGGGTATTTTCAGCTTATTTAGGTACATAGTTTCATTTTGAGAATTAGAGAAGCAATAAGAAATTATTTTTCAAAATAGCTGTTAGATATTTTTTAGTTCTAATTGGATTTGAGTAAAATGGAATTTCCTGTCTTCATTATTAAGCAAAATATCTAAACTATACTCTATTTTTCTTGAGTTGGCATATTTGTTACTCCAGGCCACGCCTTTTGCAGCTCTTGATTGGATGACTACAGTTTGGCCGAAACCAGTAATTTTGTGTTGACACATTTTGAAATTTACGAATATATTATTAAACCATATAGTGTCAGCTTAGTATATGCAACAAAAAGAAATAAATATTCAATGAATTCAACAAATATATTAAGATTTAGTTAGTATATGAGTGACGAACCTTGTTAGACAATAAACTATTCCCATACAAGTTCTAGACAATGAAAGATTTTAAGGTGTATTAATTTTAATGTTTTTATTCTACCAATGTTTAGTGCATAATGCAATAGTGGTATTATCGTGATATTTAAATGTCATACATAACACAGGTTTCAAGTTGTCAAAGGCGCTAAAACCATAATAACAGTAAAAATGTAGACGGGTGCTTGGGCTGTCTTCTGGCAGGAACAGCCACAAACGAAGGAGAAGTTTGATCAGTTCTCTCATACTGAGTGATCCTATCCCCCCTCTTTTTTTTTCTTTTTTTTTTTAATCCTGTCCACTATCTCATGCTATGGACTTTGTAAATTAATTATCAAGGATATTTTAATTGATCAGCCTATATTGCTCATAGTTTGCTTTTTCAAACATGTTGATATTTCCTTTTCTAGGAATATATATAATATTTTACGTGTCGAAAAGCAGGTTGAAAAAATTATTAACTTGAACAGTTTTTTGGTATTGCCATGCTTCTGTGTTCTGTTATATATTCGTATTTAATAACCTTGCGTTAGATTTATGAATTCTGCCCCCCATTAAATGGGGCCTTTGCAATATCTTGTAAAGTTTTGAGTATCCTCCCCCCCCCCATGTGAAAAATTCTAATCCATTCAGTGTTATATTACGGCTGTGGCTGGTGAGCCGTCTGCTCGAATAAGGCGGGGACTGGTATTAATATTTTTTTCACCGTTACTTGAAGAATCGCTGTCGCTTTTTGAAGGCGAAGCTATGCTCGAGTCCATGTGTAGAAACACATGTGGCTAATCCTTCCACTCAACGTACCCCGATAACCACACAATTTTCAGTTAATTATCTTATATTTTTAGGTTCTCATCGTTATTTTGCTTTTTATATTTGTTTTAAAAGTTTGATAGTTATTTTTGTAATAATTATGATATGATTATTAACCAAATTTTATATATCTTTATTTGGAATATTCCCAAACTACAGCTTTGATGTGTATTCGAGAAGTTGATATGTAGGTTATTATTATTTACAATTAATTTAATCTAATATTTATATCATATTGATAATAGCACTTATCAACTCACTCTGTTGCAGTATATATATGATACCATAGTTGTGTATATAGAAAGCTGAGGAATTCGGACACACTGAGGTCCAGCCAAGTAGAAGAAAGCAAGTGACTCCGAGCTTAGTACATTAAAGCCAGCTTTAGAAAAAAATAGATTATAGCTGTTAAGGATCTCACATGGTCCGTAATTACTCATTTTATCTGGCTGTCTGTCTATTTATCAGTCTATCTGATTATTCTTATTTTATTTTAGTACATTCGTAGAATTGATCTTCAGTGATAATTAACTAATTTATCAATAATTAGCTACGCTGTTATTGTCAGGCCTACAACTTCTATAGAATTTCATTGAAATCGTTTAAAGTTTTTGTAACTTTTGAAAACTTGCTAACCGTTCTTTAGCATATATATAGATGAACATGCATGTGTAAATTTGTGTATACACATATGTATACAGTATATGTTAGGAATTCATGTCTATGTAGTCTCAATTTCCGTTAAACTTCTTTTGTTTCCAGGTTGCAAGTTACGATGGAAGTGTTTTCGCAAATATTCACTTTTGCTGGCGTGTTATGCATATTCAGTGGGAATTCTAAAAGCATCCCATTTTACAGTAATTTAATAGGGTGCCTATTAAGGATATTGCATCTTTTTTTGCGGTTTATGAGCAAAGTGTGTAATTTTAATTCCAGTACGCTATTGGCTTTGTAGGTAAAATGAAATTCACTGCTAATTTTAGATTTTCCGTGAAATCTTTACTTTTTTTTCAAATTGGTGAATAATTAAATCTCTATATATGTTCGATAAACGTCTTTTGTTTTTTATAGTTAATATTCATCATATTCCTTGCATCTAAAAAATCGATGCTTCCCTTAGTGGAATATCCTTTTTTTTATTTACTATTCCGAATTTACTTGGTTTTATAGGAAGGTCAATTTAGCCGGGAACGTATTAACAGTCCCAAGAAATAAGTAGGTGATAAAAGAAAAAGGGAAACACTTTAAAATATCCTTTCATTTACATCTTTTATGCTGAGATAAATTTGTTCAGCACCTTCTTCGCATTTAGATTCCAGCAAAATAACGCATTCTCCGTAAAGGTAGTAGGTAGTAGGTTGGCCAGGGCACCAGCCACCCGTTGAGATACTACCGCTAGAGAGTTATGGGGTCCTTTGACTGGCCAGATAGTACTACATTGGATCCTTCTCTCTGGTTACGGTTCATTTTCCATTTGCCT
>NC_090765.1:11383388-11388388 GCF_036898095.1 Palaemon carinicauda | reverse complement strand
TATATTTTCCTTTTTTTTTACAGTAACATAAGTGATAATATATTGAGTGGTCTTGGTGGACATAATAGCTTATTCATTGCTACTGTTTCCCATAATCAGGAATTAGTTGTCATGAAGTTTACTCGCAATGTACAGTACATGTATTTTTATGTATAACAGCTTATTTTTTCATAGTCACAATTATTTTAATGAACAGATGTGAATAGTATATTGAAAAATATTTTGTAATAGAATATATTGAATCGATTGTGTATAAATCCTAGGTTTTGCTATCGTAATTTAATTTGAATCCGATAGAAGTAAGATTTTTGAGTTTTGGTAAAGCGTGGAAATATAGGCTTCTGGGGTATGATTTCCCTGCTCACAATAGATTTGTTATTTTTTACAAGCAAAATGTTGTCATTACATTACATATATCTTTCTTTAACTTGGGTTGAACGAAAACAGCTTCCTACTTTTTGTGAAATGAAGTGTCGTTGCGAGTTGTGTTCTTTTAATTAGACTAAAAACCCGTTATTAATGCAGATTATTTGATTGTATCTGCTAATCTGTTTTGGAGTTTTGCAATCTTTTATTACCAATAGCAGGAAAGTATTTAAAAGAATATCTCTATACTAAGATAAATTAGAATTATCAGTGCTTTCCTTATTGTTAGATTACCGGTTATCAATGGGTGGTGAAATATTTGTAGTTAATGCACCCGTAGATCAGGACACAGGGAGTCTTATATTAAAAGTTCTTGTTGCTCATTAAGGTAAACACGTTATAATCTGAATTTGTCGTAAAATCGGCCACGAAAAAAAAACTTCAATTTTGTTGTATAAATTTATGGTCAAATATGGATGAAGCAGAAAATCTAGTTATATATTGTTTGAATCCTAAAGGTGTTCCTAGACGGACAAATTTTTGGAGGCAGTAATTTCGATGTGTATACTTCATTAGCCTATGCCTCCATTGTAGATTCAGAGGTCACCCTAGATGATTAAGATATTAAAAAAAAATGGCTGAGAGTTGATTGACTTTTGATTTATTATAAGGGCGTATTGATGCATTTTCTCTCCATCAATATGCAATAGACATCTTGTAATGCCCTTTCTTTTCCTATGTTTCCCATCTCTGAAGTTCATTTTGTTTTTTCTCTTACAATAATATCCTAAATATCATGTTGTCATCGCTTTATTATTTGAAAAGTCATTGAAAGTAATTTTATATCCTATTTAAGGATGTATTTATTTTTGGATCAAGTTGGAGATTTACTTCTATTTTTTTTTTTAAAGTGACATTTGGTTTCTTATATATTTAGTCCATTTGAAAAGTAAGCAACAGAACACCATTATGCATAACCTTTATTAAGATTTTCACCCATTCAAGGTAAGAGTGGTTATGTAATGTTGTCCTTTATATTAAATAACTCCCCTCCATAAGACTGATTGTTAGCCCCTCTCCTTTTTTATAGACTTAAGACATTTGGTGGAGTTATGTTACAATGATTATAGTTGTTTTCTTTTAGTTGTTTATAATATGGTAAAAGTAAACTCCTCTTTGATCATTAAATTGAGATTATTCTCACAACTGGAAGGTAATGCGAAAGAAAGCTTATGGTCATTACGTCTCATGATTTGTAATTGCTGGTAAAATCAACAGAGTATGACAAATCACAATGTATATATATAGACTATGAGAAAAATTTTGATTCTGTTAAAACATCTTTCTTGTCCTAGCAAGTTTTATTGAAAATATTTGGGAAATGTTTTTATGGGTAATAGAAAGGATAAATGTAAAATGTTGAAGCCATAACACTTGCTATTCGGAATGTCTTTATCTTATTCAAGTTCTGTTGATTGTTTAATTTTTCAACGAAACTATTACTTCGGTGTGAAAATCCCTTGTCTCTTCCTTTTGGTTATTTCTTGGTTTATTCTTTTATTGAATTGTGTGATCTTTTGATATCTTTACAACAAATGCGTGTGCAAAGGATAACCTTGTTTATTCATATCCTGTTTATTCTCTCTCTCTCTCTCTCTCTCTCTCTCTCTCTCTCTCTCTCTCTCTCTCTCTCTCTCTCTCTCTCTCTCTCGTTTATGTTTAATGTTCAATGTTTGGAACCTCGATATTGTGTGTATTCTATATTTATGAAGGCTTATTACAAATTGCATATACAATATGTGTAAGGGAGACCAAGTTTAGATGAGTTTTGGCCCCGAATCCCAATTTATTTTTTTACTTTTGCATCCCAGTGATAATGCAATTTAGTTGTAAATTTTCCATCTAAGTTTTTGTGAGACCTCACTTTTTCATTTAAGGGATATTAGACATGATGTTGTTCTTGAAAAGAGAAAACTGTCTATATTTTTGAGGCGAGAAAATCATCTAAATAATAGAAATCATAGTTTATTAATAATTAGATAAACTACATCAAATTTTTACTTTTAATAAATAACGAAGGAAAATGCCAGAGTATTCAACTTTATGATAAAGCATGTACAGCTAACAAACTGTAGTATAAACAAATATGAACATCATAACTTGTCTTCCTCCTTGTATTAATATTGGAATCTTACCTTGGGTGAAAGACTAGTCAGGGACTCATGTGAAGATTTTACTCAAAACACCTAAACAAGATTCTTATACAAAGGCCTTAAAACATTTTATAGTTTATGAAAGGTTACAATTTAGTTAGAAACGAAGAACAGGATGAACATTTACTAACAGACTTGAAATGCCACAATCTCAATTATGGATGAGGAATTCGCGTTCAAAATAAAGGTAACATTACGGGAGAAATAGAGGAAGAACTCCACCTAATCGTACGAACATAATAGGCATTGATGAATAGGAGAAAATGTGTTGTGAAGTGGAAAAAATAAATATGAACTAAAATGAGAGAGGTATGTTATTTCGATGTCTAATGACATCGATTGTGTTGGAGAAAATATAATGAGATATAGTCTAAAGCTAAGGTAAAATACACATCTTGCCAACTAGAACATTAAGCTAGTCCCTCGTAGTATCTAAGAAATAAACTACAGCATTTTTTGGGGGTGGAGTGGAAGGGGGTGGGGGGGGGGGGTTGGGGCGGTGTGGTTGAATATGGAACTATACCACCGACGGCCAACTCTTGCTTGTGATCAGCAGAACAGCCACGCTTTATTATATAGCCGTCCAGTCTTTATGGTAATGCTGTTCAAAAGTAGAACAAAGAATTGTCATATCCACCGGTGTATTACCATTTTCAATGGATACCTAAATCATAATCGTCTGTAGTTGCAGTATAGTTGGATGTGTATGCCCGATTATAGATTAGTACCTTCTCTTTACAGTTAGGTAATTGATGTTTGATACGACTTTCATAACATGACAGTTATATCCTATTGTTATATGAACCATCGAATGTTATATTCGATGGTTTTAGTGAATAGGGTAAAACTTTCTTATCAGAATTTTAGTTAACTTTATGAACTGTTACGTCATTACCTCTCAGCCGTACCCATTCTGTCATGTTATTTGTATTTTACCCCGTGTTATAGCCCCTGCATAATCTTAATCCACTGAAAGCCTACAGTCACGAAATTCAGCAATGTTCTTCTTAAAACTTTCGTAGCACCGTGATGTTTATGCTTCCCTGAGGGAGACCTTTCCCCAAACAAAGTTTGCCTCGTCAAGGGAAACATAAGGAAATTGTCTTTTACGTGGGACGTAAATTTCTGCTTCTTGTGATACCGACGTTAAAGATCCCACTTTGGGCGGGGTTCTCCTGTATCTTTTATTTTGAAAGTTAGCATTTGATATGTAGATTGAAGATAATTGCTATTTTACCCAAACTGCTTCAAGTAAACTGTCAAGATTACTGTTATTTAATCTACTCCTGAAATTTTTAGGCCATTTTGTTGCTGTTTATTTTAATGGTTTACTGTGAAATAACCTTAAGTTAGTAACATTTACAAAGATTATGGATAAAGTGAAAAAGTGGGACGGCCAAGTAAAATTTAGTTATTTACGGAAAATATAAAATTAATGACATCTCTAGGAAATTGCACTGGAACATTCAAAACTCCAACAACGCCTTAAAAATAATGACCTGTGAAGGTTGCGGAATTTGAATTTGACTATGCGTTCAAATTATAAATGCTTAAATTGTGCAATAAAAGTTTTTCCAGTCTAACCTTCGAGATTATGTTTAATTAATACCAAAAGTTTTTTTTTTTTTTTTTTTTTTTCAACCCTCACTAAAAGGAAAAGGTTTCGTATTCAGGTAGAAAAAGATGGAAGTCTACATTTCATATTTACTGGGGCGATACTTTCATGGATGTAAGAGACTGTGCTTGAAGACATGTAAATCAGTCGGAGTCGAAATAAGATTGGAACCGGTTTGGTTTGAGTAAAGCTTTTGCAATTAGTAGCGAGACCAAATTAAACAGCTCTCCTACTGACAGGGACATAAATAGCACCGCCAGGTAGTAAGTTATCAATGTGATAAAAGATAATGCAGTGCTAGATAAGAAATTGAAACGTGGGCCAGAGGATAAGCTAGTTATGCTTAGCTAACGCTATCTTCCTCACTTAGCATTTCTTCAATTCTGTAAATAAAACAAGTAGAAGAAAAAATGTAGATAAAATTAAAATATTATGAAGACCATGAGAATGAACTTTTGCAGAAGACGGCAAGAATTTGACAGAAAATCATGGGAAGTAGTGAACAGTGAAGAAAAGCAATGAGTAAGTGTAAATGATTGACATTGAAATTATAATCCTCTTGCACTACTGTGCTTCGGCCAAGTTGCGTATTGAATAATATGCTCTCTTTTTGCGCAAAAAGACGTTATGGAAATAACAGACTGCATATCTGTCTATCAGCCTGGGAGGGAATGCCTTTGCCTTAGTGTATAGACCTGTTTAGTTAAACAAACTTTATACAAATTGCCGAGAACTTGGTATAGACATTTTCCTTCTCTAATAATGTTTCACAGAAGCTTGGGCATGGTTAGTTTTTATAAGAATGG
>NC_090765.1:11333388-11378388 GCF_036898095.1 Palaemon carinicauda | reverse complement strand
GAAGACATAGTGGTATGACTTTTTCCAGCCCAGTTGAGTTTTTCCTTTAACTGATGTTTATGGAAAGAAATTGTGGATAAGCCACGCGCACTTTTACTCATTAAGAAGTATATCTTAATTTAGATAACAGCGTCTTTATAAATTTCATCTAGAGAGAGAGAGAGAGAGAGAGAGAGAGAGAGAGAGAGAGAGAGAGAGAGAGAGAGAGAGTGAGAGAGAGAGAGATGGGATTATGTAAAAAACGAAACACACCTTGAATATTTCACGAGTGTTCGTCTACGGGGACCCCTCTTTTTTCTCTTATCTCTCTCTGATCAAGTATTAGCCTTGGATGTTCAGTTTTCAGAATGGTATAATGAACAGATTTTTTTTTCGTCATCTACTGGAAAGTCCTTCTACCGTATACTTGTCGATCGTATGTGTAATTATAGATATATTTGGCTTAATTTCCTTATGTATCCTGTATACAGTATATAGTATATACGGCCCAAATTTATCACACGGAATATTGCTGTTAATTTTAGGTTATGAATATTTTCTTGTCGCCAAGACTGGGTCTGAGGGTGATGTCCTTTTTAGATCTTTCTCTTTGTCTGAAAGTGGTGTCGTTCCCCTTTTTAATAGATACTATCCCGCCCTCTTTCGATGATAATGAGAGACGTGTCCTATTATAATCCACAGCAGATTTAATCATTATTTCAGAAATACAAAAAATAGTATGTTACTGTGATGTTATTGTTTTTGGTGACATCTAATGATGATAGATTTAATCCTTAGTCTTGCGGGAAAACTATGGGATTCTACAGCCATATTCCTTTCTACAAAGCGTAGGGCGTAGGTGGATTAGATTTACAGGCTTAAACAAGTGTATGAGTGAATTATAGTTGACTTTTTGGAGATTTTGTAGTATTCTTATTGAGGAAGAAACTAAATAATAAACAAGAGATAAATGTAAAATTGGAGGCGAAAGTATAAAATCTAGTAAGAGGAAATTAACATTTGTGGCAAATTTTTTAATTAATATGGTTCATCCCACTTTTTCTCTGCAATTTACTTACTTGTAGAACGTCTCCATAAAGAGTCTGCTCGCCTTCTCTCCTCTGTTTTAATTAATTGACTTTATTTTCTGTTTAATTTTTTTCTTGACTACCATATCCGTCCTCCAGCCTACTTTCACAATTTCTACTCCCTTAATTATACTTCATCACCTCCCCATCCTGAAATCCTTGTTTTTTTTCCCGTCTTTGTATACACTTATGCCACTCACACCCCCACTTTCTGGATGGCCCCTTCATGGTATCCTAAATTCTGGTCTACTACTTCCACCTGCGTGTAAGCCTTATTTCACCCCTTTTCCTTGTTTGTTTGTATCAACGTCTGTAATTGAAATTCATCCATTTACCAATCTACTTACCTCCATACGCACTTAAATTTTTATTTATTGGGCATTGTTTATCCAGAGTCCAACTGATAACCACAAGTGGGATTGCGAGCCCTATGTGCAGACATTCTCTTTCTTTTCTTTGCGACCTCCCAGGCAAATAATGAACAACCGCAATTTGTGTAGCTTTACTGATCGAACGACCAGTGGCAGGTATGTGTTGTGTGTTTATTCATGAGTTGTAAATGGCCATGGTTGATGGATATATAAATGGAAAAAAAGATATTTGGCTTTTCATCGGTTGTGAATGGTACTGATAGTCAATTTTTAGCATTTGCTTCAAAATCAACACTAATATGGTGATAAGTAATAATACTTTTGTATTTTCATTATCACGTTAAATACAGGGCCCATTTTGTGATTTTTCACTCGACATTCAAGGTTATCATTTAATGAAATCTTTTGCGACAAATCGGCTAATGCATTGTTTTGCCTTGACTAACCAAGCATTATTAATATTCTTATATATTCTGCAAGCGAATGGCTCATAAGTATTGGACGTCCTGCAAGCAAATGACTCAAGTAATGATTCACTGTTTGAGGGGAGTGCCATTTAAGGTTTCAGACTGTTTCTACAAACAGAACTTGTATTTTCCCGGACTAGTTTTCATTGCTAACTTATTGAAAAATATTCCATCATGCCTCTAAAATTATTCCGCAAGTCATCGGACTTTTTTCCTCTGTTCGAACGAAGTTTGTTGTAGTTTGATTAAATCCTCTTTAGATTAGATTTCTTACATCTGAAAACTCTAATTCTCCATCATTAATGTGCGCAGTATAACCAATATTCAATTACCGGCAGGATTTATTTATCTATTGCGTTGTCGCTGAAGGAAATCCGTATAGGTAACGGATTCCTCAGATGAGCCAGGTCTACAAAGTCTTGGTTAATCATCATCACGAGAATCGGTCGAACCCTCTTCTTCCTTCTTCTAGCAAGACGTCCAGCACGATCTAATTCCGTGTAGCCAAGGAATCGAAGTCCATACTAATTGATCCTATTTTACTCCATTGATCCTATCTAGAGGGAGGTGGCAACAAAAGATCGACTTATAAAACCCTAGATTGTAGATTAACCAAAGCCACAAAGTAACGTTGAAGACTAAGAGAATTGACAGCTATTTATGCAGTTGAATACACCCTTAAAGACTCTCTCTCTCTCTCTCTCTCTCTCTCTCTCTCTCTCTCTCTCTCTCTCTCTCTCTCTCTCTCTCTCTCTCTTACTTTCATGGTCCCAGGCTGCTCTTCTTCCCTCTTATCAATCGTTTTTAGAGGTCTGTTAAGGAATATAGATGACGTGTAATTTGTTGGGCTATTATATGATTTGCATCGACTCCCATTAGTGCCCTGGTCAAGCGAAGATTAAACAGTTATGGGGTGGAAACACTGAAGAGTGATAGGAGGAGAAGAGGATTAAGGGCAGAGACTAGAATAAAACAGATTAAACTAGGAATGTGGGCTACAAAAAGCTATATTGCTTTGAAATAAACTTTGGTAAGATAAGGGAATTAAGATATTACTATTATTTTTAGTATTCTCATTATTGGACTTAAAAGTATGTTATTAGTGTTGCACAAAAATAGCGTTTTGTAAAACGTAAAATAATGAAAGTTATGCTAATGTAGAAAAATTCTTGCTGTTCACATTATTAATTTTTTCTCTATTCAATTGATTGCTCTAATGAGAATTTTTGTGGACTCCACAAGTATTTGTCTAAATTAGCATTCAAGGTTCTCTTTTAAGTACTAATTACATAATGGTTGATTCTTGAAATTAAAAATGGCATTTATTTGTTATATCTGTTTTTGTATTGATTGTAGCACGATGATATGCTGTTAAATATTGGTGAGAAATGCCCCTTAATCGCTGGAGATTATAGAAATTTAACTTTTATGATTTTCCTGTTTGTAGGAGATGTGCAGGCCGACAATAACCCGTCTGAATAAGTAATGATTGTTCTCACCACGGTAGGGTGGAGTATTACATCGCTGAGGTCCCCTTGTTTACAATTAAACGGTTGCATACATTTTGACGCAGTGTCTATTACTCATGGCTGTCCCCTGGCCGTGACCCTTACAAGTCGTCAAGCAACCAGATATCTAATTCATTACTTCGGCCAATCGATATTTTTTCCCCTTTTTCGTCCAGTTCAAGAATCGAACGCTGGTCATTTGGTTGTGAGCCGAAAACTCTACCAAGTATGCTAAGTTAACAGAGAGAAAGAGAGAGAATTGTTTGGCTCTGATTCATGATCAGAATGTCAAGTCTACCTGTTCCAAGAGAGTATCGCCCTGCCTTAATCAAAAGTGTTGTCAACCTGTTTTTTCAAGTGATGTGGTGTTTTGACAGCTTCAATGATAACTTTATCGTTTAGAAGCAATTTACTTGCGCCATCCATCATATATTCTTTTTGGACATCGAGTGCGTTTATATTGATCTTCTTTCGACTGTCAGTGTCCGAGTTCTTCAAGAGGGCGTTGCTGTTTTGTATCATTCGAGCCGATCAAGTTTGGTTTTTTGTTCTTCTCTCCCTCTCTCCGGGAGGTGTTAAAATTAGAGCTAACTTGATCCATTAGTTTCCTTTGACGGATAAATGGCTATGTTCACAACCAGTGCTACACAGTTGTAGATCAAGAAAGTGCTTTCTCACCTGAGGCATTTGGCATTTGAAATGCGCTTAATGCGGTGATTGCTAGGAATCGGTAAATAGCATCTCAGGGAAATAGCTTCCCTTTCTTTATAGGTTTTCATTGCCTTTTTCAGAAGTTATTGTTTAAAGCAGCACAATGCTCTTATCCTCTGCAACTGTTCCTTTATCAAATGTTAAACAATTGAAAATATGTATCAAGTAATACGTTTTGGTATATAACATATATATGCATAAAGTCATTTTTCGTTATAAGGGTTGGGCCCGAGAAAATTGGAGCCTTCACTGCTAGATTCACCTTTTAATTGCTAAATGTGGGACGAACTCCATGTACAAATAAACTCCACTGGGCCATCCCTTTATAAACCTACAGCACAGAAAGTTAATCTCCCTTTTTCAAACCTGCTGTATCACTTACTTCTATTGTGTGTCCCAATCCCCTAGTGTTCCCCGGTTAATGAAGCCCTTGTGTTCCACGGCCTTTGCTTATCCATCTAGCAAGAGTGGTCTAGTGGTCTAGTTATCTTTTTAGTTCTCCTTACATTACT
This sequence comes from Palaemon carinicauda, assembly GCF_036898095.1. Taxonomy (NCBI): domain Eukaryota; kingdom Metazoa; phylum Arthropoda; class Malacostraca; order Decapoda; family Palaemonidae; genus Palaemon; species Palaemon carinicauda. The sequence continues at coordinate 11,373,752 of NC_090765.1, read as the reverse complement.
AATAGTATTCCAGAATTAAACGATTTCCACTTGGATATCTTTTTATTTTTGTTATCCTAATATAAAATGTAATTTCCTGCCCTCTCCACTTTTCTTAATCTACATATGCTACACAAGCTGTAACGTTTTCCTTTTGAAGCAGTTCTAGTTTTTCAAACCTTTTGCATAGCTTCTGCCACCTTTCTTGCTTCGCATATTCTTTGATGCGGTCACCGTTAATGACTTTCGATTTCATGATGCTAGAGAACTTCAAATCATTCATTCACTCTTTGATGCGATAAATTTTTCAAGTATTTTGTGTCTCCCTTTTTGTAAATTGATATAGTGATTTTTCCAAACTGTAGGTATAAAGCATTCTTGCAAACATTTTATATAAAGTTCGGCCAGTTTTACTACTATGAAATCTCCTCCATCTATTATTAACTCAATTATTATGCCATCTTCCCCTTCTGCTTTGCCTCTTTTTATGCCTTTTAATACTTTCTTTACTTCTACTGTTACTTTTGGTACCGGCTCAAGTGTTTCCTTATTCCTATTGGCAAAGTTATTTTTTATAACATTATTGTGTGCTTTTGTATAGAAATCCTCTCCAATTTTTATCACTCTCTCTTTTGCTAATAATATTTCCATTTTCATCTTTCAAAGCAATAATCTGTTGGCACCGTGTTCCAAGTCTTCTTTTCATTACCCTGATGCTTCTTACTTTATTTAGTGTTTCTTCATTTTTTGCCTGATTGTGTTTACGAATGTCTTGGGTTTTTAGTTTGTTTATTGCCTTGGATAGTTCTGCTAATTCTGTTTCATCTCTCTTGTATTTTAGCCTCATTTCCAATCTTTTCTTAATTAGGTTTTTGGTGTTTTCTGGTAGTTTCCTTGATCTTGTTCAGGACCTTTTCCACCTATTTCTTATGCTGATTCCAATACAAACTTTGTTGAATTACTATTTATTTATTCATTACTTGTTTCCATTTTATCTTGAAGCTGGGAGTACTTATTTTTTTATTGATAAACTAAACTCATCAGATTTTTTCTTATTACAGGAGTTTTAGTTTCTTACTTAAAACTAGTTTTTCTTTCTTTCCTGAAATCTAGACAAATTTTAGCGCTCATCACCCCATTGTCACTGGACTTTATTTGTTTAAAATTTGTTTTTCGTTCTGCTCCTTGTTACATCTGCAAATTCTATAAGTAAGTCTCCTCTGTTATTTCTTGTGCCTACACCGAATTTACCTACAGCTGATTATCCTCTCTTCTTTTGACATATATATATATATATATATATATATATATATATATATATATATATATATATATATATATATATGTATATATATATACATATATATATATTATATATATATATATATATATATATATATATATATATATATATATATATATATATATATATATATACTGTATATATTGAGGCAGTGGTTTGGTTTGAGAGTAGTTTTCATGCAGATATCTTGATATATGTTGAAGAAATGTGACACAAGCGTATATTCTCCATAGCGTTAAAAGACCTTGAACTGAGGCTTCAAAATGGCAGGAGGTGAGGAAGTAAATCTGTAGATGTAGATGTTTTTGTTGATTCTACACTTATTCCAGCCACCTGCCCACCTGCCCTCCCATGCGTAAAGCTTCTGTTTCTTATACGCCCATCCCACATCTATTTCCTTTGCATACCTCACTTGCTCTCCTATCTTTCTCTTCCGCTCTTTCCCTCAAGAATGGGGTTTTTATGTCAGTATTTCCACTGTGTGTTGCTCTCTCTGTTTATCTTCTTATTTACTTCCACAAGTCCATAATCCTTTTCATTATCAAAATTTTATGGGAACGTAATCTGGTCAACAACAAAAATGTTTTTTGTTTAAAAAAAAAAAAGGTGATTTATGAAAATTAAGCGTGACATATTGATAATACTTTAATGAGGATGTTGAAGATTCCTTTGAAGTAAGCCTAGAGGATCAATGATTTGTGTTAGAAAAATATTTTCTTATAGTTTTTCAGGGTTTTAGGGGATAGCAATTAAATAATGATGAATGAATGTTAATAGAGACATACCTATTTGGATTAATGTTTTCTCATTTTAACGTTCATAAGTTTATTGATGTCTTTTTTAGTCTAAAACAGAGGAAATGTGACATTACCAATTGTTGTCCGTTTGGTCGAATTTTGAGCGCCTGCATATGCTGCTGACGTAAAGAACTTTGCAGTTGGCTAAAATGCCTAAATAAATTGATTTGGTTTTCTTCCGCAAATATCTTGCTAAAAACGAAAAGGTAACCACTATCAGCTCAGCAGATATATGGTTAAGGTTGTTTATATTAATTGGTTGTGTTATATCTGGCGAGTGAAACTTGGAATTCGGAGATATATAAGTGTTGTAAAAAGATTTGGGTAGGTAAAGGTATTATCTAGTGTTTGGAGGTTGTTCGGTCATGTAGTAAAAAAAAAAAAATAGATATGTTGGTGAGAGGAATATGAGAGAATCGTCTAGAATTTACTAGATAGATGGAGCATAAGAGATTTTGTAAAGTATGGTACTTTATGTGCAGGAAGTCTGTAAGCAAATCCAAAGTAGAAATGAATGGCAAAGGGGAGTGTATGTGGGTTTAACATGCTGTTGATGCAGATTGTTCTGCTGAGGTATAATTACATAATTTGTCAGTTATAGTATGAAAATAACAGTAGCCTGTATATTGTTTCTATCCATACTCAAAACCAATGCCGTTTCCAAAGTCACCAGTGTTCAGGTAGTACTCTTGGATACCACCGTTGGCCTCAAAAGGGAGAGGCATATCTGTCAAAATAGGGCATGGTCGATAGAGGTGAATGGCACAGACTATGTACATGCGGTCTGAGATACTGTGGATGATCATAGGTTATTGATGTGACTTGAATTACGGAAGTTTTACTCTATAGGGTGATGTAGTTAAAGGATGAATAGAGCAGTGACTGTTTCATTTTATACTGGCACCTTCGTTAAGGGGAAGTAGCATCATATTTAATTGAGTTACATCAGAATGATACAACCAACTCGTATTTCGGTACGCACTTGAAACGATCTTAGCAGTCCCACACCCTATTTTCCATGACCACAATGTTCCATAAAGCTCATTTACTGTAGGTTGGACTGGAAGACAGAAAGTTAGGGTAGTAAATACTAGCCGAAAAGTATACCACTCACCCACGGCTTCAAATGCTAGCGGTGGGCGTTTGGATAACAATTTTCCTTCCCATGTAAGTGTAAAATGAGGGAAAATTATATGCGGTGTCATGCACTACAATACCTTTTATTTTATATCTAAACTAACTATTACAAGAGACTACAAATAATGGCAGAAAATTCCTAATGTAGGATGGCAGTATTATTGAGATGCTGTTATCGTTAACATTAAGATCCAAAAATGCATATGGAAATACATATTTCACCAGAAGTAAAATTCAAGTTTAAATCATCACTATAGACCGTAAAAAAGGGCAATGCGGGGTCTTCTCACCTGACCTAGTAAGTGAATATGGCTTTATGGTATACTTCACAGGACTAAAGATACACTTGAATTATGCATTTATACCATCTGCATATGTAACCTTTAATTACACATATACTGTATAGTTGACATTGTATGCTAAATGTTTGTTGTTTAACAATATTCAAAATTTAACTTCTTAAGTCTTTCACTGTATATCTGAGAAGCCTATCTAATTTTTGGCTCCTTTTTCCCAACTTGGTAAACGATACTGCCACAAACACGCTATTTGCATAGACATAACAGGTATAATATAATGTTTATTCATGTATGCATTCAATATATGAGGTTTACCCATAATAGGTGTAAATTAGAACCAATAACTATTCTCCTTCAGTTACTCTTTACAAATCATCTGTTAGCATTCATTCTAAGCACGCAACCTTGCTCAAGTCAACCCCCGACCCACCCCCCACCTCTCAACCTCTAGTGTCTGCAGCTTATGTATTACACTTTAAACAAATTGGTCTTGACTCGTATCTGCATAAGGACACGCCTTCAAACACGGTCAAACATACAAACAAAAATCTTAGCCAATGGTTATCAGTTCCCTCCCCGATGGATTGAAATCTATTTATCGCTAATTATTGTAACCGATGACTGTTATGATGGATATATTAATTACTCTACTTATTTGGTGCAATGTTTTGGTTTTTTCTCTTTGAATGTCTCTCCCATCTTCAATTATGAGTAATTTTTATTGCCGTTAAGAAATAGCAATGAATAATTAGACCTTTTTTTTTCCAAGAAGATGCCATAGACCCAGTTTCTTTGTTTATTATTTTGTGATTTTGTCTTTATAGTTGTATCAAAATACAAAGATCATAAGATGCAAAATTTTATAAAGAAGTTTTCCCCTTGTCATACCATTCCATTTATTCATTTATGAAAACACGTTTCTTAGTTAATAAGCAAAATGAAATTATACAAACGTCAATTATAAAATTAATGGTTTATCTACTTTAAATTACTTAATGTTCATTTGTTGACAATTTTACTAATGCTATTTGTCATGGGACCCTATAAAAAGTGAATATGTTGTCTGATTAATTTTTAAAATAGCTTTAATATAACATATAAACTACGGGGATTTTGTTAATCTTGAACAGATTTGTTAGTTAAGTTATTTCTTTTTTAATTAAATCGACAGCATTGTATATTTTAGTGTAATGACTTACGAAAAACATTAATTGAATTCTATTTGGACAACCTTTATATACCGGTCAACAATGATTTATTTAAGATGAGAGGGGCACACATACACTTCAACATTATACTGTATAACTAATTTCACCATAGCATGACTATGTGAATTACTTTGGTTTTCTAATTGGAGTTGATATTTGCTTTTAGATTGCTTTGTCTACTAGAGTTATGTTATTTCAATAATGAAGAGAGAGAGAGAGAGAGAGAGAGAGAGAGAGAGAGAGAGAGAGAGAGAGAGAGAGAGAGAGAGAGAGAGAGAGAGAGATTTGTATTTCTGTAGTTTAGTAATAATAGTGCAGTTGTTTCAAACCCCCATTATTACTGCCACTGAAAATAAGGATTGGGCTACGCATGCTCGACTTTATATTTGAAGTTAGACTTTATGCTTGCCATTTGTTGTATTGTTTTTGAGTCATATAGGTTTTCATCTAGGTTTTCTGAAATTAACAGAAATCTGCAAAATGTTGTATTAACTTCTCTCTGTATTCCTTTGGCATCTCTCTATTTTCATGCAGTAATTTCAAGGAATGTCATGTACAAAAAACCAAACTGGTATGTTATTCACAATGTGTAGCTTGTATGTGACATTTTTCATTTCATGGTACAGTTGTTAGAAGAAATATACAAAATTCATATCTGTTTACAGTGGTCACAAAAGATGGTTGTATCACTTCGTTTCGTTTGAGCTATTCCCTCAGGAACACCTGACTCTCCCTGAGGGATTCTTGCTCTACATCCCTTACCTTATAAGAGAGAGAGAGAGAGAGAGAGAGAGAGAGAGAGAGAGAGAGAGAGAGAGAGAGAGAGAGAGAGAGAGACCACACATGGGCCCTTAAGGGAATGCATTAAGCCAGTTGCTTGAACGATTAAAACTGAACAATTAACAGCCGAGCAGATGTTGAAATCTTGTTCTTATGCGTATTATAAGATGTTCTGGATATTGGATGAATATTAATGAGTTGGAACCTCACCCACACCTCCTCTCTTCCCTATCTTCCCCACCTCTATTCCCTCCTCCTCTAGTTTTTGTTTTTCTGTAGATCGCCTCCCATGTGTCCTCCAATCTAATCAGTCTTTGTTCGTTGTTTTTTTACAGTCATGTTTGGGTTTTGAGTCATTCACACCATGTATGTAGGAGGGGATCTCGCCCTGCCTCGTGTCTCTTGTTGTTTTTTCTGTTTCATTTTTAATTGTTTATATCTTTGCTGTAATTTTAATCTTTTTTCAGTCAGAAACTTTCTGTCAACCTGAAAGGAAATTTCATGTAAAAGTATACTAAGGGAAGAAAGACCGTAAACTAATTTTTCTTATCCATGATTCAAAGGATTTATTTTTTTCAATAGTTAGTTATGTTTTGAAAACTTATTTTGCGGTATTTTTTTCTTCCCAGAATATACGAATTCAGCAAGTTGCAAGGAGTAAAAACTGGTCCTCATCTTCAGTTTCCAAGGTCTCTGTTAATGGGTGGACCAGTTTTAAGGACAGATTAATAATTGTAATCTGAAATTCCCAATTTAGTTGTCTGATATTTTCATTCTTAGTATGATTCGAACTAAAGCTATTCCATTTTAAGGACGTATTATATTCGCTTGTGTTATAGTGATGAAAACGACAGGCCTAGAATAGCGGTATTATGTTTATTGTAGTTTTGTTTTCATAGGGATCACGTCTGGTGTGGAGTTTCAGGACTTTTTAGTAACCAATTGATAGTAGAAAATACGTTCAGTATACACCATGTGGCATTAAAAACTTATTTCTTATATATATATGTGGTGGTTTGGATATATTGATTGTTTTTAGTGCAGGTTATGGTGATAGTTCGTTATGATTACATCCATGCTATAACCTTATATGGAGAACCTACTAGGACCCCACTAGGGAAAGCAACTCATTACGAAAATAGAAAACGGAATTGAGAATAAACCAGATAAGAGAATTAACAAAATGATAAAACAGAGTAAAGACACGGCTATATACAGATAAGAGGACAGTAGTAATGGTTTTGGAAATTAAGATCGAAGATGAAGATTTATTAAAAAGAATAACAATGGAAAAGGCAACTTCATTCGGCCTTTCTATTAAATGTGCAGCCTGTTTAAAAAGACAAGAGATGATTATAAAAATGGCAGAGAAATGTGTTGAAGTGTACCGAGAAGCGATAGAATTCTAGCCCCAGACGATAGAAGACCATTGTTTAGGGACTGTGATGCTAGCTAAGAATAGAAAACTTTGGTTTCAGGATTTGTGGAACTACAAAGTATAAAGTGTAGGAATTAGAGGCTTTGTCACTATCCAAGAATATAGAACATTGGTTTCATGGCTGTGGAAGTATCAAAGAATACAGAATAGATTTCAGGGACTGTAGCACAATCCAAGAACAGAGAACATTGTTTTCAGGGACTGTGGCACAATTCTAGAATAGAGAATATTGTTTTCATGGAAGGTGGTGCTATCCTAGAATATGGAGTATAGGTTTCAGGCTGGGTCTGTGGCACTATCAAAGAAAAAGTGCATTGATTTCTGGGTCTGTAGCACTATCCAAGAATATAGGGCATAGGCTTCAAGGGCTGTGATACTATCCAATAATAGAAGACATTGATTTCAAGGGAGGTGGTACTATCCAAGAAAAGAGTACAGTGGTTGTAGTGACTATGACACTATACAAGAATAGAGAATATGGGGTTTTAAGGCTGTGGCCGTATCCGAGAATAGAGAACATTGGTTTCTGAGGTTATGTCACTATCTAGTGATATAGAACATAGGTTTAAGGGTTGTGTCACTATTCAAGAATAGAGGACATTGATCGAATGGGTTGTGGCACAATTCAAGAATACAAGAATAGAGAAAATTGCTTTCATGGTTGTGACAGTATCCAAGAACTGAGAACTTGAGGTGTGGCACTATTAAGGAATGGAGAACATTGATTTCATGGGCTGTGACAGTGTTAAAGAATAGATAACATTATTTTCAGGGGATATGGCACTCTTCAAGAATAGAAAACATTCGTTTCAGGGCTGAGGCGCTATCCAAGAACTGAGTGCATCGGTTTAAGCATCTTTGGTACCTTCTAAGAATAGATAACATTGTTTTCAGGGGCTGTGGCACTATCCAAGAATAAAGAAAAAACATTGGTTTCACGGGTAAAGCACTATCCAAGAATAAAGATCATTGGCTTCACTGGCTGTGACACTATCCAAATATAAATAAAATTGTTTTCAAGGACTGTGGCACTATCCCGAAATAGAAAACGTTGATTTCAGGGCTGAAGTACTATCCAAGAACTGAAAACATTGGTCTAAGGGTCTATGGTACTGTTTGAAAATAAATAACATTATTTTCAGGGGCTGTGGCACTATCTAAGAATAGAAAACATTGGTTTCAGGTCTGAAGGCACTATCCAAGAATAAAGAACATTGATCTAAGGTCATATGGCACTGTCCGACGGTAAATAGTATTATTTTCAAGGGACTGTGGCTCTATCCGAGCATAGAAAACATTGGTTTTAGTCAAAGGGTCTGTGGCACTGTCCAATAATAAATAACTTAGTGTTCAAGGAGTGTGGCACTATCAAAGAATAGAAAACATTGGTTTCAGGGGTGAAACACTATCCAGGAATAGAGTATATTGTTCTAATGGTCTGTGTGACTATCCAAGAATAAATAACATTGTTTTCGGGGACTGTATAACTACCCAAGAATAGAAAACATTGGTTTCAGAGGGGAAGCACTGTCCAAGAATATAGAACAATGGTCTGAAGATCTGTGGCACTATCCAAGAGTGAATAATATAAAAAAAAACCCATAAAACCATTGGTTTCACAGGTAAAAAACTATCCAAGAATAAAGGACATGGCATCATGGGTTGTGACACTGTCCAAAAGTAGATGTGGTAGTTTTCAAGGGCTGTGGCACAATCCAAAATTATATAACATTCTCAGGGCTGCTATTCAAGAACTGAGAACATAGGTCTGAAGGTGTTAGAAACCTTCTAAGAATAAATAACCCTTTTTCACGTGTTGTGGTGCTATCCAAGAATAAAAAAAAATAAAAAAAAAACATTGGTTTCACGGGTAAAGTACTATCCAAGAATAAAGAACATTGGCTTCATGGGCTGTGAAACTATCCAAAAATAAATAAGGTTGTTTTCAAGGAATGTGGTACTATCCAAAAAATAGAAAACATTGATTTCAGGGCTGAAGTACTATCCAAGAACTGAGAACATTGGTCTAAGGGTCATTGGCATTGTCCAAGAATAAATAACGTTATTTTCAGGGTCTGTGGCACTATCCAAGAATAGAAAACATTGTTTACAGGGCTGTACCACCATCCAAGAATACAGAACTTTGATTTCAGGGCTGTGACAGTATCCAAGAATAGAGAACATTGATTTTAGGGGCTGTGGCACTATCCAAAAATAGAGATAATTTCTTTGTTTTAGGAGTGTCTTATTCCTAAAAGAGCTGCTTATCGTAAATAGATTTACCCCTATTACCACTGGACAATTATAACAGCTTTGTATGAAAGAGAAGAATATGTGATGAATATGCCATACTGGCTTATCTGCTTGTATTGCCTATTTTGCTTATTATTATTATTATTATTATTATTATTATTATTATTATTATTATTATTATTATTATTATTATTTTAGCGCTGTTGCACTCCTATAATCAAAATAGGTTTTTCGGTTATGTCAACTAACTTATTATACAGTAGTTTTTCTCTCCTCACAGCGGCAATTACGTCCTCAGGTCGCACGATGATATGTGTGGAAATATTATAATTAAAGGGAAGATTGATAAGTGTGGTGATTAAAAATGAAAATTATAAATTTGATTTGTGTTCTTTTTCTTATCATGTTGAATAAATGACTTATTCATCTCATTATGTTTAGTTAAGAATTATTATTCAACTATTTCTAGTGATAAATTTTTCCTAATGAATGTCTATCTTTAGTAGTCCCGTTTACCCATCTCCTTCATGCCTTATCTGAAGTGCACAACTGTAGTGTATTAAGGAAATATACAGAAACTGCCTTCTATAAGACTGGAATCCTCTAGTCCTTTTTCACTTTAATACTGAGCCACCTCATATACATGTACGTATCCTTTTAAGTACATTAATGATAATCATTAGAGCTGGAGACCTTTAATTGTTAAAACTCCGTTTCCTTTTCTTCCATGATTTTAGATAATAATTTCTTTACTTTAGTACTTGCCTTAGTTAGATAGGCACTGCGTATCACAAGGAACTAGCTATCCTTTGGGGTTTAGTCAGTCAATAGAGACGACTGGCGAAATCTAACTGAGGCCCTTTGCGTCCATAGGTGTAAAAGGAGATGCTGCTGATGAGTTCCAGTGCAGTAACTTGTGAAATTGGAACCCACAGATGTTTTGTAAATGAGACATTCTGCCCCATTCTGAGCTCGCTAGTCCCCTGTTCTAAAGCCTTTTGATTTTTCATGAGTCATTTTCTTGTGTATTATATTTATGAGCTTTCTACTTAAGACTTTCTTGATTGAGTCGTTATTCCTTAATTGGGAAATCTTTGATTTATGTAAAAAACTGTTTAATTTTTTATTTTCATCGCATACTTTTTTTTTTTTTTTTTTTTTTTTTTTTTTTTTTTTTTTTTTTTTTGCTAGATAGAAAGAATTTTGCCGCGATTGCATATCATTTTAATTCGTGTGTGTGTGTGTGTGTGTGTGTGTGTGTGTTTTTTTCGTGTGGATAAGTGCTCAGTTTTTTTTTTCCAGTGTAGGATTTACTAATTGTAAAAGTTGTTTGAAATTTATAATGTATTATATATTTTTTTTTATTGTTGTTATCAATATTTTTATCATTAATGATTGTTACTATTTTTTTTAATATTATTACTGGTGTTTTCAGTAGGTATATTTATTATTAATCTATATGCTCATAACTCATTCTTATTGTTGAATATTAATAAAACACTGTTTTATCATTATAATTGTTATAATTATTTTTATTATCATTTATTATTATATTTATTATCATTTATTATTATATTTATTATCATTATTATTATTTTAGTGTTGTTATACATACTAACTCTAAACAGACAGGCTAATTGGTAAGACTTTTTACAAAATATTTCAATGTCTTATGCATGTTTTTCTGTTCCACCTCTGAAGTACATTCTATATAAATTTATTCTTATGGCCTTTTTAATGTTATAATATTCTGATATTTTTTTCATATTTAATACCAGGTTATACTTTCTTTAATTTTACTACAAATATTGCTACTATTACTAGTAATAGAAGAATTAGTAGTTGTAAGATTGTAGAATGAACAAGTCCGTCTTTTAGTCATTCGGATTTTTTTGCATAGGAATGGGGTTACATCTCTCTCTCTCTCTCTCTCTCTCTCTCTCTCTCTCTCTCTCTCTCTCTCTCTCTCTCTGTAGTGAGAGAAAGAGAATTCTTTCAGTCACTTGTATTTGTCGGAATTGAATCTTAATGAACATCCCAAAGCGGCTGGAATTCGTGGGAGATGCCGTAAGTATTTCCACTAATGGGCTGTATTCTTTCAAGTCTCGGGTATACGTAGGTGTGTATGTCTATTTCTGCCACACCTCAAACATAATGAGGTGTAACCTTTTAAGATGCCCGTCTTCGCTACCTCTGTATTAATGATACTCGGAATGTTTAATTTCTTATAGACTTCCAGTGACATTTAAGTCACCGACGTGAGACGTCGCCTGATTTGATTTTCTTTTTTCATTAGAGGACAAAAGTTTTTTCTTACTCAGATAAAAACGCATTAATGTCATATGCTATATCATACTGTATTTTTTTGCAAGTCTTTGGAAGTGTTATCATATATGTTTTTCTGTGTTTTGTCCCGGTTTTTTAATCCAGAAACAAACACATTTCGAAGTAGTTTATGAATGAATAATATATTCATGCATTTTTAAAAAGGGTCCACTAAAACGTGTAAATATGAATAAAGTTTTTACAGGTAGAACGTGGAACCTTTCACGACATCCGTTTTATCCATCCCTCGTAATGAGGCTATGCATACCTGTTTTTCTCAACTATCTATTAACGGAGAGAAGTATGTTGATTAATCCGTACCTGCAGCTGTTTTTAAGAGATAAGAAAAAATATCTTATGTTGATGACAATCACGTTCGCTATACCGCTTGTCGTCTGACCAGGGAAGTTAGCAGCCCTCGGTCAACTTAGTTCTTGGATGAGTGACCAACAAGAAATCCCAGACTGCCCTTACATAAAACCGTTCAACGACTCTCGGCTGGACAAGACGTGCAGATGTCAACTTTATTCCACAGTTTTTGCAGGGGACCGGATGGGGAGCACTTTTGCAACCATTTTTTCTCTTAAAGGAATTACAGATATTATACACACATGTATATATATATATATATATATATATATATATATATATATATATATATATATATATATATATATATATACATACATACATATACATATATATATATATATATATATATATATATATATATATATATATATATACTTGCTAAGCTACAACTCTAGTTGGAAGAGCAGGATGCTGTAAGCCCAGGGGCTCCAACAGGGAAAATAGCCCAGTGAGGAAAGGAAACAAGGAAAAATAAAATGTTTTAGAAGAGTAACAACATTAAAATAAATATCTGTTATATAAGCTATACAAACTTTAACAAAAGAATAGGAAGAGAAACAAGACAAAGCAGCGTGCCTGAGTGTACCTTTAAACAAGAGAACTCAAACCCAAGACAGTGAAAGACCATGGTACAGAGACTCTGGCCCTACCCAAGACTAGAGAACAATGGTTTGATCTTGGAGTGTCCTTCTCCTACAAGAGCTGCTTACCATAACTAAAGAGTGTCTTCTACCCTTAACAAGAGGAAAGTGGCCACTGAACAATTACGGCGCAGTAACCCGTTGGGTGAAGAAGAGTTGTTTGGTAATCTTAGTGTTGTCAGGTGTATGAGGACAGAGTAGTATAAGTAAAGAATAGGCCAGACTATTCGTTGTGTGTGTGTGTAGGCAAAGGGAAAATTAACCGTAAACAGAGAGTAGGATCCAATGTAGTCTGCCTGGCCAGTCAATTTGTCAAAAGACCCCATAACACTCTAGCAGTAGTATCTTAACACGCACACACACACACACACACACACACACACACATATATATATATATATATATATATATATATATATATATATATATGCGTGTGTGTGTGTTTATGTACTTTCACTAGTGGGCTTTTTCTCATGATACTTACAATACCACAGTATTCAGCAAAACTAGTGCTTGTATGTGCAATATGTATGTATGTACAGTATGTGTGTGTATATATATATATATATATATATATATATATATATATATATATATATATATATATATATGTATGTATATATATATATATATATATATATATATATATATATATATATATATATATATATATATACATAACATTAAAGTAAAACCAAAACAGCTGATATTTCCTATCACCCTTAATTAAATCAGGGATGAACTCCTGCGTATCAACTTATTTGTTTTGCTCAAATTCCCTGGGCATGATGAAAGTAAGCATATTCTACTAGTTAATGAAAATATATATTCCGAGTATACGTTAAAATTGTGGATATGTAATGAATTTACTGTCGATTCTTTGAATGAAAGATATAACATCGTATGAAAATAAAGTGTCTGGAAACTATTCATTCCTTTAGGAATTGGTAAACTAAGAACCAATAACGAGAATTGAAGTTTTCAGTCGAAGAAAAGGAAAGTTAGTCGCGTTTTTGGTGAATTGTTTATTGAATTTTGTGTCAAGTCTGGCAGACGGAATTACATCATTTGTAGAATCAAATATCTTTAACAGCATTCTTTCTTTCCACTCTGAATTAAAAAAAGCATAATTTTGTCAAAAATACCATTCATGTTCAAATGCTTACTTATACGTTGGTATTTGAAAAAAGAAAGAAAATGTTTACAAAAAAAATGAGAGGAGAAAGTTTGTTATGAATATGTCGACTGGTAATTTATTAGATCCAGATTTTTGGCAGTTATTTAGCAGCATTGTCAAAGTCAAAAGTACCGACAGAGTTCGTTATTTTAGAGAATAGGGAAAGTACTGATATGAGAAAGCGTTATACTGCTTTCTTTTTCTCTCTTCTGGTAATTTCATGCCGTCCACATCCTTCAAGACGACAGGATACAAGATAAGGAAAGTGAAAAGGAGAACACGCCTTATATGAGTTTCATAAATTCCTCGTCACTAGTTTTTATCGGTTCGTATAAGGACGTTTACGGCGGTGGTTGACCATGTGTCCATTATTGTGGAATAATTTAAGAATAGGTATAATTGTATAGTCCGTATCAGCATCATCCTCAAAGGTAGGTAATTCATGAGATTCCAATTAAGATAAATGTATGCTATGAACCCCTGTCCTGTTTTTGTGTTATGTTTCTTTTCCTGGGATTCTTTCAGCCTCTTTGCATTAATCAGACTACTTGGATTGTAGTTTTCTTTAGTTTTTAAAGGTAATTTGTTCGGATAACGACATGATAGTTTTGACGAAGAATGCGTCATTGAGAGAAAATGCTTAAACTTAGATGGTACCTGTATTTTTAATTGGTGAAAAAGATCTGTTCCTCTAAAAAGGGAAGTGACATTAAACTTGGTAAATGTTATTAATGGCAGAAAATAGGCTAAGGTCTGTCATTATGGCTATCATTAATTATTTTATTTCTCTTGGTTTTACTTAAACTTCTCTTAAATCTGTGCTCGATCATTTTGAAGATAGAACATCAAAATTGTATCGTGCATAAATAAAGCTTACGGAAAAAAATCCAGATTGTTTGCTAGTTCAAAAGAAAAAGGCCTTAATAAATTACTTTTAAAATGTTTGTTAATATACCTTTAATCTAGTTCAGTAGACATTGACCGGGAGATACGCATGTGTTTACTACTACTACTACTACTACTACTACTACTACTACTACTACTACTACTACAAAAATTAATTTGATGAAATCAGGATACATTGTACCTTTTAATTTTTCCTCTATATGTTATTTATGGATGAGGTTCAGAATTTCTTCAGCCGTTCTTGAAGAGCCAGCTCTTTTATAATTGTCCATAGTTCTAACCTTTTTATTTTTAAATATTTAATTTTGAAGTAAATTGGTGAAGCTAATTTATATTCTTGAATGAATGTTAGATTTTTTTTCAATTTGTTATTCGAGAGTATTTTTATGACAGATTGTAATTGAAAATACCTGCATCTCTTATTGAGACTATTCTCACAATAATACAAATCAAAACAAAAAGAAATATTATTTATTTTTCACCCAGGGTAAAGGAAACTAATCAAACATTGCCTGTATTCTTGCAGCTCTAAAATTAATTTGCCCTTTGTTCAGGTCATGTTTGACAAGTTTTGAATTAATTTTCGAAGTGAGGCTGTTGGTAGTTCTTTTAATTGAATGGGTAATTTGACTAGGAAGGTATATACATATGTAACAATGCGTTTCGTGAAAGGGCAATATTAGAGAAAATTAATTAAAAGAGAACAAATGATCATCCCAGTGAAAAATGAAACGTAAAGTAAGCTGTCAGTGCTGTCTGTATAGATGATTATATTTAGTTTACCAACAGTCTGCAGACTTTAAAGTCTAGGTTGGGATGCTAAAGTCAAAGATACCGAAAAGAAATGTTTGAGGTGGACAATAGGCTGAAATGTAAAGCCTTTTAAATCATACGTTTATATTATTCGTTTTTCACCTTAACGGGCCACTTTATTGAAATTTTTCATCAGTCATACCAGTCAACATTGTTGAAGCTTGATAAAATTACAAGTTCTAGTGACTGGAATTTATAAAAATTACACCAGGTTACTCAGTATCAAAACATATCGTTGAAATTAATGTTCGTGCCTTTTAAAACCTCATTTAAGATTTTTAATAATCTTTATTGGATTTACCAAGGATGAACAATATTTGCAAAAGAGAGAGAGAGAGAGAGAGAGAGAGAGAGAGAGAGAGAGAGAGAGAGAGAGAGAGAGAGAGAGAGAGAGAGAGAGAGAGAGAGAGAGAGAGGAAAAATCATAAGCAAACACCTAAAATTATATGTTGTTTGCTACAAAGGATATGTATTTACACTTTCGGAATTTATGAGACCACTTTTTTTCCTAGTATTTATCATAGTTTAACTTTTTTTCCTTCTAGACACCCTCTCAACAACGGCTCTTCCTTTTATGACCACAAAAGGTGTAAATTGTTGAACAGATATTATTTAGAAATCTAATACTGTTTGTCTTGTACATATGATGATAGGTTTGCAGAGACTTGAGGCGACAATATGGCGGACTGGTCGCTCCTTCTTTATGTATGAGCTAACTCGTTTGTCAACGAAGGAAATGACCCGGAATAATGCCATGATTATAGATATCCCCAAAACGCAGCCATGGCGTCCGCCTCGACAGAATGGAAATCATCTTGAGGTGGGGTGGGGGTTGACATTACTCTCAGGGCGGAGCTCTAGAAACAATGTTATTGGCACGGACGGTCAGGTATAATGATGGGAGTGTCCCATTTAAACGTTTGTTTGAATAGGGTTTCTCTTATTGTCTTTTTTAGGATGACCACATGATGTTGGAATATGAAGATTTTTTTCTTGGTATGCCCGGGGCTTTTTGGTGACTCAACTGAAGGGCGACAGAGTTATGGATTCAAGTTATTATCATGTAAATATATATATATATATATATATATATATATATATATATATATATATATATATATATATGTATGTATATATATATATATGTATATATATATATATATATATATATATATATATATATATATATATATATATATATATATATATATATCAACAGGGTGAAAGGTTAGATTATAATGAGAAAGAAGTAAGAGATAATGATTGAACCTAACATGCTAGAAAGAAAATCAGCTTACAAGGATGGTGCCAATAGTGTAGATACCCCATTGCATAGAGCTGTTCATAAACCAGCGGACTTTCAAAAGCAACAGGTCTAAAAACCGAATTAATTTTGAATTCTGAAAGCGCTGTTAGTGTATAATGCGGTAATCCGTACAAAAAATAAAGTTATTTTCTGCTTTGAAAGCACCATTGTGTCTTGAGAAGTTTTCTTGATGCACAACTCAGTGATGTCGAAAGATTTTGGTGATAAGCTTGTTGTAAGTAAGATGTCTAGATCAGAAAAAAAAAACTAGTGGAGAGAGAGAGAGAGAGAGAGAGAGAGAGAGAGAGAGAGAGAGAGAGAGAGAGAGAGAGAGAGAGAGAGAGAGAGAGAGAGAGATAACGTTTTCCCTGCTGCCTTTGAAAGCAGTAATGATTGTTGCAAGAAGCACCGACGTAATAAAGAAATTAGGGAATAGAGGTGGATAAATTCCATCTTGAAATTGACATCCCAAGAAAATGACGGTCCTCCCCAGACTGAAATTACAAGGCGAAGACATTGAGCGCTTGAGAAGATGTTTATTATTATTTTGCATTTTGTTGGAGGTACAATAACAGAAATGAGATCTCAAGGCGATAAGCATTTTGACTTGAGAGAGAGAGAGAGAGAGAGAGAGAGAGAGAGAGAGAGAGAGAGAGAGAGAGAGAGAGAGAGAGAGAGACCGGAGGGTGTTAAAATTCAGGAGGAGGTATTGGAGTGGTGATAGAGGGTGGGCTTAGGTGTGATTTTGGAGCCTGTCTTTTTTAGAGTAATTGCAAATTGCTGCAAATGTCAGTCTTGCTCTTATCTTTGGGATGATCTTCATGATTACGTTCCTCTATTTTTTCATGGTGCTCTCTCTCTCTCTCTCTCTCTCTCTCTCTCTCTCTCTCTCTCTCTCTCTCTCTCTCTCTCTCTCTCTCAGATTAGCATAGTTTTATATCTACGTTTTTATTCTTAGAACTGACTCCCACGGTCATCTTAAGAACCAGCATAATTTGAAATTGAAATTTATTAAATTATTAATGTTTTATTTTGCATGTTCTTTGTACTAATTTATTATTACTCCCAATACAGTGAAATTTCTTCCAGCAAGTACTTTTCTTAGTTTTAATTCCATTTAATTCTAATTTAAAATGAAGCATTTATTTTGGAAGAATTTCGCAAAATTTTATTTACTTTTGATTGTTTGCAATCAGTGAAATCGAGGATACACACACACACACAAACACACACACACACACACACACACATATATATATATATATATATATATATGTATATATATATATATATATATATATATATATATATATATATATATATATATATATATATATATATGTATGTATGTATGTATGTATGTATGTGTGTATCATTTCTTACGGATATATTTTTTGTGAGTTACAAACTTCACCTTTTAGTATTATTTCAAAATCAGATGTTAGAATATAATTGAAATCTCAATTAGCATGCAGCATATTGTATTTTAATTTCGTAGAGTTTTTAAACCGTTATTTCAATTCTTTGTTTTCTACGTCCATGGATGGATGAAGGATTTTCAATTTTAACGACTGCTTATATTCATAGATATACATTTTTTTTTCTGGCAGTAGTGTTATTGCTTCTGAATACAAGGTTGCGACTATATTCAGTAAGATACGTTGTAAAATGTATTATTTTATTTTGTGTGTAGGACATTTGAATGAATGCAGTTTCATATTTGGTAAGAGAGCACAAGTTTGTTTATATGAGAAAGAAGAATATTCTGGAATTACAGTGAACCCTCGTTTATCGCGGTAGATAGGTTCCAGTCGCGGCCGCGATAGGTGAAAATCCGCGAAGTAGTGACACCATATTTACCTATTTATTCAACATGTATATTCAGACTTTTAAAACCTTCCCTTGTACGTAGTACTGTTAACAAACTACCCTTTAATGTACAGAACACTTAATGCATGTACTACAGTACCCTAAACTAAAACAGGCACAAATATTAAAGGTGATTTTATATCATGCATTTCCTAAACATGCTAAAAAGCACGATAAAAAATGGCAACCAATATTTTGTTTACATTTATCTCTGATCATAATGTAGAAACAAACTGGAGGTAGAACTTTGCTTATTACCCAGACATATTTCCCATACTTTTCCCTTAGAACTACATCACATCTTCCTACTTTAGATATATAGATATATAGATATATATATATATATATATATATATATATATATGTGTGTGTGTGTGTGTGTATATATATATATATATATATATATATATATATATATATATATGTATACACATATACATACCTACATATATACATAAATACATGCATACATATATATGTATATATTACTGTATATATATGGGTTATGGAAAAAATCCGCGAAGTGGTGAATCCGCGATGGTCGAACCGCGAAGTAGCGAGGGTTCACTGTATTTGTGTATCGCCAATTCTAGAATATTTTCTGAGTGTTACAAGGTATTGCGTAACAATTAAATAATATATTAAGTAGTTAATTTGAGAGCTGTCTCTGTTGTATCGTCCCTTTGGGTCTTAAATGCACTCACTTTTTAGCCGTCTACTTATCTGAGACCCGCTTCCTTTCTTCCATCTTGCCGCCCAACCTCGTATAACTACTATTTCTTAATGCAACTCCCAGCTGCACTTTTACATATTTATGACCGAGTTTTACTTATTGTTAATATATGAGCACCCAATGTATGCTTTCAAATAAATAAATATCCATACGGTCGGATATACATACCTCCTCCATGCAAACAAGAAACAGAGCCTTTGACCCAAGCCAGGAACAACAATTAAACTGCGATCATAACTTCGAAAGTTCAATTCTCGGAGACCCCCAATGCGAGTTAACTGGTCGTTGCTCCATACCTCGCCGTGTTCCCCAAGTTACCTTTAATTACACCTGTAACTTTCAAGCTGGCTTCCTTGTTATCGAATTCACAAACAAAGCTGACAGTCTAACTGATGGCGGTAGGGATGCTAGGCTGATGCTGAATGCAATCAATTGTTCTTTGTTAAAATTTTATTAGAATTTATTTTTTTTCTTGTTTTTGAAAGAACAAAGAAAAGATGTATAAACAGTGGGGCTAATCTTATTTGATTATTTTTATGTGCTACTTGTCAGCACAGACACCATATGTGCACTTCTAAACACACGCACATGCAGAAACACACGCATTATGTATGTACGTATGCATTTATTTGGTAACCGTTATTCTAGTTATGATTAACTTTAAAATTGATAAAATAAACCACAGAATTTCTATTCTTATGCCAAAATTAGGCTGTGACACATTAATTATTTTGTGATAATTGACGTGTAAATCCGTATAAAGTGGATGTTACTATATTCAAAGTTTTTTTTTTTTTATAGAAAGACTAGATATTTATACCTACATTCAATCGATCCCACTTATGTTTTATTTAGTCTGCTTATGATTGAAGCGATACATAAACTCTTTGAGGTGATATTTTCCATTGATAATATATATTCCATCAGCAATCAATAAGGAGTACGAGTATATGTCAGTGCATAATATCTCTCTCTCTCTCTCTCTCTCTCTCTCTCTCTCTCTCTCTCTCTCTCTCTCTCTCTCTAGTGGCATCAAAGGGAGATGTAATTAAAGGCGGGCCTGCAATTTGTCCTAATGCTGCAATTATCCAGCATCTGGCTTGAAGGCTGGATGAGGAAATGGGGGTTGGGGTATGGGGAGACGGTGCTAAAACAAGTGTTGTTGGTGGTGGTGGTGGGGGGGGGGGTGAACTTAGCAATGTATGACACATTTATGGGCCAGGTTGCATTGTATCTGACTTGCATTTCATTAGGGTAACGATGCTGCATTTGGAGTAATAAGGTCCGTATTTACTTCCTACCAAACGTTGATCGTCGGATTCGGCCGCTGAAGTTGAAAGATAGCTTGTTAGTTGAGTTTGCTGCTATGGCAACGTGGTCTCTCTCTTGAGTTGGGAAGATTGTTTTGATAAGCGACCACTGTGAAGTTCCCTGAATAATTTATAATTGATGTTATTATTATATTTGTTGTTGTTGTTCTTGCTTTGTAGTGGTGATTGTTATGATAGGACTATAATGGTTTTTATCACATTTACTGTGTTATTTATGTCGAGCATCTATCACTTGCTCTAGCAAGTAGTTAGGTTGTAACTGAGAGGCGAGGTGAATGAAACCAACTTTATTTCAACAGACAGCTAACTTGTATACCGTTTCTGTTAACAGTGAGGTGTAGAGCAAAGTATAGAATAAAAAAAGAAAATACTGTTACAGAGCAAGATATAGAATAAAAAAGAAAATACTGTTACAGTGTACAAGTGTGTGAAACACGTACATTACATAGCTCCCCCCCCTAAAAAAGACATAACTTATATGTGAATTGGGGTGCCCTACTCTCGAGGGGTGTACTGCAGGTGGTTCATCTTGCAGGAGATGCGTATGTTTAAGGCGATCAATGGAGACCCAGTCTTCTTTGCCAAAAAGGTTCAGTAAGAACGCCTTTGTTGTCCGACGGATCACAAGGAAAGGGCTCTTGTAAAGGGGCATTAGCGTTAGTCTGCTGGTGCCGTTGTGCAGGAAAACGTGCGATGCCTAGTGCAAATCTGTTGATATGTGTTGCTTCGCTGAGTACTTGTAAGTCTGGTGGCATGGAGTAAATTTTCCCTCAACATGACTTAGGCGCTGGAGATTGTCGGACGAGGAGGTTGCAGACGGAAAAAATTTGGTAAGGACAACTAACAGGTCGCCATATACCATTACAGATGCAGAGACATTCAGGACATCTTTAGGAGTAGTCCTTAGTCCCAAGAGAACCCAAGAAAGCTGGGTAAACCAGATGGGGTCCTTACAGCAGGACATCAAAGCTGCTTTGAGGGTGCGATGAAAACGTCCAACCATTCCGTTGACAGTGGGGTTGGAGGCGGTTGTCTAATGTAGAGTAATTCCCAGGAGATTTGTTAATGATGTCCACAATTGAGAGGTGAAAATGGTACCCCTGTCAGAAGTAATATGCTCAGGAATACCAAATCTTGCTATCCATCGTGAGAGTAAGGCAGATGTACTATGTGAAGCGGATGTTGCAGTTTCCATGGGAATGGGTTCAGGCCAACGAGTAGAGCGGTCAATGACTGTAAACAGGTAACAATGTCCTTGTGATGTGGGTAGGAGCCTAACTACATTGATGTGAATGTGGGCAAAGTGACGCTAAGGATGAGGAAAGCTGCCCACTCCTGAATCCATATGTCGATGTACTTTTGAAGTTTGGCATGAAGTAAGGTGTGGACCCAATCCTTAGCATCCTTAGTCATGCCATGCCAAATAAACTTTGTCTTCATTAGCTGTGCAGTTTATCGGTACGAGTGATGTGAAAGGCCATGAATGAAATCAAACTCCCTATTGGTGCATGGGAGCTGGTTTCCATGGTCTAGGTCTACCAGTACTAACAATACAGAGGAGGGTGGCGTTGGAGTCATCAAGAAGGATGTCTTCCCAATGGAGGGATGTGCAGGATGTCCTACATACTTGGTACTCTGGATCTTTTCGTTAGGCTTCTGCCAAGTTGTAATCTAATTCCAGATGAATGGCAGCCAATGTGTTTCGTAACAGGGCATTGGTAATGGAATTCATTTTCCCAGGGCTGTGTTGAAGGGTGCAATTGTATTCAGTCCCAGCAGAGAGATGTCGACGTTGACGGGCAAACCAGTCCTCAGACGGTTGAGTGAAGGTTTGCACCAGAGGCATGTGGTACATGCAAATGACAAAGGGCATACCTTCCAAGAAGTGGCGAAAGTGATGGACAGCCAGGTGCACTGCCAGCAATTTGCGGTCAAAAGTAGAGTTGCCAGATTCCAACTTGGACAGTTTTTCACCGGATGTCAATGGGTTGGGTGAGCCGTTGACCACCTGCTTGAGTACTGCACCAATAGCGACATCGCTGGCATCCCTGGAGATGAGAAGTGCATGTGGTTCGGGAAAAGTGAGAGCAGCCATGGTTAATAGGGCATTTCTTGTGTTGCAGAAGGCCACTTTTTGAAGGGAACCCCACTTCCTGTCTTTTGACTTGCCCTTGAGGGAGACAGAGGGGGGGGGGGGGGGGAGTGGCGATGGCTGGCAGAGGCGATAATAGTTTATCATGCCCAAAAATTCTTGTTGTGGTTTGATGGTCAATGGGGTAGATTCCTTCAGGAGTGATGCGGTGCCCTAAAAACGATACTGCATTGGTGTCAAAGGTACGCTTGTCGTACCGGACAACAAGACCGTTCTGTTGTAGGCAATCGAGCACGATGCGTAGGTGACAGAAGTGTTCCTCTATGGAGGAAGAGAACACAAGTATGTCGTCCACAGGAAATAAACAGAATGGGAGGTCCCCCAAGATGGCTTCCATGAGACGTTGAAAAGTGGCCCCAACATTACGAAGGCCAAAACAGAAGTAATTGAAGGTGTATGTACTGAAGGAGGTGGTGATGACACTGGTGGCCCCAACTTCTTAATATGGAGGATAAAAACCGTGTTTGGCGGGAACTGTGGTCGTTTGGCGAAGTTCTCGATGGAATACTTCCGGGTACGACATGAGGAATTGGGTGTAGGCATCCATGGGTTTGCTGATGTGGAGAGCAAAGTCGAAAGGGGTGGGTTGAAGAGGTGTGGGTGAGAAAGAGTCTGCGTTGATTAGCCGTTAGTGTTTGACATCAACCAGGAGGTGGTAATGTGAGAGGAAATCCGTAACAAGGATTGGGATTGTGACGTCAGCAATAAGAAACTTCCAGTTATATTTGATGCTTCCAAATGATAATATGAGGTTTTTGTACGCATCGGTAGTGATCGCAGATCCTTTGGCAGCTACTAGGTTGATGTCGGCAGATTTAGGCAAAATATGTTGTGTCCTGTTGAGTGGCCTCGGCAGAAGAGAACAGCAATTACCCGTGTTTACAAAAATCTCACGCCCATACCTGCATCAGGTAAAAAGAAAAGATTAGTGACAGGGGAAGCCATCGCCACAAGCGATAGCCTGCTTACACGTTTTTTGGCCACTGACAACCGTTCGAACATTTCTTCGCAGCAGCCCCGAATCTGGAGTGGTAGTAGCATAACTGGGACCGATGGGTGTCAGTAAGTGGCTATAGAGGTCATTGGTTGGCGCATGAGCGAGTGGTGGGTGGTGGGCGGTTTTGTCATCATTCTGACATGTCATGGGGTTGCCATCTGTGCCCTACTGCATTCATGTCAGCTTTGGTAGATGATGAATAGTTGTCCTCTTTGTCAGGTCCTTCATGGGCAAAATATCGACATTGGAGATGGCAGCGCGTACAGGATAAGCGTTGTACCCAAAGTGCACAAAGTAGGTTCACCTTACAAGGAGAGCTGTTTGCGGCAGATTGCAGGCGAGCAATACTGGTCATTTCCCTGAAGCGAGCGACACCTTTTGGTCCCTCAACGATTGTTGAGAGAGCTGAAAAAGTTTGGCTACACGGGTGGCTGGCAATGCTGAGTTCTGCTTCAGGAGGTATTTTTAGGGGGTGTCGTACACTATTTGGGTGTCCCCTTGCTCGCAAAGCCAATAGAAGATATTCGGGAAAGTGTCGTCGTACATTGCAGCAAGAACAGTATCTGCTTTGGTGCTTGACTGAGTCACGCCCTTGGTGCGAAAAAGGGCTACCTCATTCTGGAACAGGCGAACATTTCTCCACTGGCAAAGGGTAGCAATTTCATTGAGGTTGTGTGTGCTGAAGAGGCAGGTTCGGTGGGCATCTTCAAACGCTGGGGCACAGCAGTACGGGGGCAGACAGGAGGGAATGGACACTCCACTGGTCACCAATGGGCAAGCGAGCAGTTAGGTTGTAAATGAGAGGCAAAGTTAATGCAACCAACTTTTATT
This sequence comes from Palaemon carinicauda, assembly GCF_036898095.1. Classification (NCBI taxonomy): domain Eukaryota; kingdom Metazoa; phylum Arthropoda; class Malacostraca; order Decapoda; family Palaemonidae; genus Palaemon; species Palaemon carinicauda. The sequence goes on along the minus strand of NC_090765.1, from coordinate 11,349,105 downwards.
TTAACAGATTGTGATATATACAAGAGTTTCAATGGAAGGACACAAAAATAAATTCAAGCACATCAATTCATGAAAAGACAGGCTTAAACTGGTTCTGTTAACAGTTAGGTGTAGATTGAGATATACACTAAAAAAACAAAATACCGTTACAGTGTACAAGTGTGTGAAACACGTGTTGTATACACCATGCCAGGTGTCACTAATCTTTATAGTTAGAAGAGCCATTTATTTCTAGAATCATGAAACAGTGGTAGTGCTAGAACTGCAATGACGAAAAAGGTCTCCTGAGATCTAAAATAAAAATCTTCTGTACTTCAGAAATAGCAGAATACAGTTTAATAGGCCTACATAATACACTAATTATAGTGCTATCATTTATTATACTTGCGTACAAAAAGCAAAATAGGTAATATATATGTTTTTGTATTACCCTTTCATTTGAATAGCAGCACTCGTAAAAGGTCCAACAAATCCTTATCATATTTAGTACCAGCACTATAAAATATAAATGTGATCACTTGTGATTCTTGGAAGTTATAAGGTCATACCCTATAACTGAAGCGGGGAGTACATCATCATTTAATTATATTCACATAGCAAAATGGTTTGCTATGTTTTGTATTTTTTTTTTCATATATATGACAATGCAAACAAAGTGGATAATTAATAGCATTAGTGACAGTTATGTCATTTACAGTATTACAAAAGGCAAGCAACATAGCTTTCACAGAAATTATGTAACTTTCTGAAAACTTGGAGGAAATTCGGTTTTGAAAATTAAAATATAATTTCATCAAAGAGATATTTACTTAAAAGTTAATTAATGGGAGATTTGTTCCTGTTAATGTTTGGGAAGTAAAAAGTAGTTTTCAGCTTTAAGTAAGATTGCAAGCTATCATTGCGTAATCTACTTCTTAATTTCCCTTTTATGAGATTCATGCTTGAAAATACTTTCTCACAAGTAAGTGGATCCGAAAATGGAGAGAATTCCAAATGCAAATTTATTGGTATTTTTGTAGCTGTCTGGTAATACACTGCAAACCCCAAAAACCTTCTCATCTTTCTTTTTTTCAGACTTGGTAGTTTTCCTCATTTTTATTTCTAAATATACTAATTCAGAGAGTAAAACTTTTAATTTTGATACCCCTATCTATTTCCTGCATATTAGCTATTTCAAGCTCCAACTGCTCAATTCACATTAGTAAAGTCTGACAAACTTGGTGCAGAGATATCTGCCTCAAATGGTTTTATGTGAAAGGATAGGGTTGATTTTTTTTCAGAATTCTCGGGAACGTCTTTTGAAGCCAGTTTGTATTTTTGAAATAACTTTTTTTTTTTTTTTTTATGGGGTCAACATCAAACTCATAATCTGCGTATTCTTTATATTAGTTCAGTGATGGAAAGTGAGCAAACTCTTATCTCAAGATCTCTGACAAACGCTGCAATCCTTTTTTTTCCAATACAGTACTTTTTCTAAAAGGCAAAACGCAGTTTTCATTTGATAATAATGAATTATTTAATAATTTAACTTTGTAAATTAATTACAGGCTGTTAAAAAAAATACTTCTTTTGAAATTTAATGAAATATAATCATATTTTGTCTTAAGAGTTTTACATAATTTCTTTGTTTTGAGTGGATAAAAAAAGTCAGTTCAGCCATTAGAACCGAAAAGGAGTCAAAGAGCCACATGTGGCTCCTGAGCCGCAGGTTGGTGATATAAAGGTTTAGTTTCAAATCCTGAACAATGTAGATGCATTTATCATATATGATTCTCCAACTTGATATCAGAAAGTAGTTCTATACCTACTTGTACATTTTGTGTGTGTGTGTGTATATATATATATATATATATATATATATATATATATATATATATATATATATATATATATATATATATGTGTGTGTGTGTGTGTGTGTGTGTGTGTGTGTGTGTGTGTGTGTGTGTGTGTGTGAAAGAAAGTCTGTATTTTAGAAATTAACTAGTCATACTAGGCCCAAATGTTGATTGGATGCACAGTAATGAAATATTTTCTTTAGTATGTATGAGAAACTTGAGTGGTTTAGGAGGAACAGTTGAATAACGCTATAGACCTCATTGTCAAGGGATGGTTTTATGATAGAAATGACACAATTTGTTTCCTTAAAATATCAGATTACTTCAAATTAAGAATATTTCGTTATGTATAAGGCAACTTGTAGAAACTTATTTCAATAGCCACAATGACTTTGTAATCACTCAATTTTTCCAAACATTTTTGTGATAGTCTTTTCACTAACGACTATACTACACATAAGAGACATTTAGTTCATACACTCAAGTATGGGTCAGATTTCATTATATTCTTTTAATACAACCCAATTAAATCTATCATTATCATAGTAACAGCGTTAAGCGTTTATGCTTTATTGGCTCAAACATGAATACTGCTATTGAAATCTACCGGCACTCTCTGTATTAATAACCGCATTGAAAATACTATTTCCCTCTATGTTCCTGTTTTCTTCGGTAAATCCATATGCTCTGCTTACTGGGCAAGTTGAGTGGTTTGGTTGGCTTCCCAAGTCAATTTTGTTGTTATATGAACGAAGTATTTACGCTTCAATGCAACGTATTAAGACTGATTATCTCCTTCATAAATGTGATATTAGAAGAGGAAATAATTATTGGTAATTAGGTACACTTGCAGATAGTTATAACCGTATTTTGATAGCACTTTCATTCATTTATGTGTTTTTGATTGCAGGACTTGGGGAAGATTCCAATCCGCATGAAAGATTTTTAGAGTGAAAACCGGAACAGTAATTATCACCCTCCACATTGTCAATGCCATCGTCATGAAAATTACGATTAATTATAATTACAGAAATGGGTATCAAGAGTGTTTAAGTGTAACACTAAATATTTCAGGCACTACTTTCAGTCGCCTATTTGAAAATCTTTAGTTTCTGTTCCTTTGCTTTAGAGTGGGCTCAACCTTTTTATAATTTGTCTTCTAGCATTTATTTATATATTTAAAATCTTTTTAAATGTATATATTTATTTTTTATTGTTATTCGTTATTGATTATACTCATTGTAAGGGTTATTGCTACTTGCTGTTTGTATTAGTTGATATCCAGTAGTCTTATTTTTCATATATAGGTTCTTATTTTGTGGTAGCTTCCAAGCCTTATAACAACAACAATAATAAATATGATATTATTTTAAATAATTATGTTAAATATCCCATTTATTTCTGCAAATTTCTAAATAGACATTTTTTCTAATTTAGTAACAATTGCATATGTTTGGGTACTGTATATTGCATGCATATTGATCTTCTCTTCCTGAAATTTCGCTTTTTATTCATTCTCTTAAAATGAAAATAAGTTATTTTTATTTACCAAGTGAAAGGCATTTATGTGTTATAAACATTGTGCCACCTATATATAGAAACATTAATTGCTTTAAGAATAGCTAGAAAAGCTCTTTCTCGATATTTCTCTATGATGTTCAAATTGTAAAGCTTTACTTGGAGCCTGACAATTCTGATGTTTGATTCAAAGAGATTTTGGGTATGATCTATAATTGTTTACATTACCTCATGATGTTTTTACTTTGCTTTTGTTGTTTCTGAAATCATAATCTTCCTTACTTAATATGCAAGTTTTGAGAAACAATGGATTTTTTTTTCTTTTACAGAATGTTGAATGTTTTAAAGAACACCGAACTATCTTTTAGGGAATTACACCTGTAGGGGTTATTGCTATCAGGTACTAAAGGTGATATGAAGGGGTTTTACAGGGTCCCTTCCATCCCTAGCTGCTCCACGTTTTAGTTCTCCACTTTAACCACTTTTCGGATTATTTTCTTTCATCTTGGCGTCCAGTCTTTCATGCTTTACTTCATTGTCTGATCGAGGGATTTTCGTCGGGTTGCTCCTTGACACTGAATGCCCTCCCGACCCCTGCTTATGACTCAAATTCCACAAATCCAAATGTAATTAGCTCAAGTCATACAAGCTAGAGGCCGTTTAAAGATCTCTCAAGTACACAATGGGTAATTATCTATTTTTGGAAATACTGGTCTTTTCTTTTCCAATATGACTTAATTTCAGTGTGTCATTATTCCGTTTAATCGGCCAATTTAACGATTAGTTATGTTTCTCTTCTCTCTGGTCTTTTTTTCCCCCAAATATTCCATAATACTCTTTTGTCATATTCGCACATGTATGAAGTTTCTTCCTACCTCCTCACTTATTGAATAGGTGTTTAAAGGTGAGTATTATATCTCAAAGTAATGTGAAATTGCAATGATATTATGGTCGTTGACTCTCTCTCTCTCTCTCTCTGGAAATTTAATAAGCTTAGTTTTCATATTCATTACAGATTTTTACATTGTTGAAATTGTGTGCTACTGTATCACTTTTTTCATAATTTGTTTAAAAGGTAAAAGCTGTTTCAAACAGGAAAGTATCATGTTAAATTGCTCCCATGGACTAATATCCTCTTCAATTTAAAGGTGGTCATAAATACGAAAATAGTTTGTTGTTACTTAGTCTCATTTTATCTCTATCTGTTTGTCTGTCTGTATTGACGTGTCTTGCAATACTTTGCTTCTAAGATATGATTGGCCGACGTGGTTATTTGGACAGCCAATCCCACGATGAGGCGCGTTATTTATTGGCCATCGGTTTGCGTAGCCAGTTGCCAATTAGCATAAGTCACCTTTAGGATTTTGCCTTAAATTGAAATGGGGCTTCGCCTATCTTGGCCTACGCTGCCCCCTCACCTTCCGCGTCATCATTTTCAAGTCAGACGGAATTACCCGAAAAATGTGTTGATTCTAAGGCGCGAAATGTTAGTTATCATTCAACTCAAAAAGGAGAATATTAGTAATTTTCTCTTTGGGCGTAATTGAAGCCCTTCCACATGATGGACAGTTCAAGGGTGGTGCGTAAAGCTGGCGACAAGTAACGTCTGTAGTGCGGGTGACTTTTTTTCTTTATAATGCCGACAAGTTTCGATCTCTTTTTTGCCTCCAATCAGTGACACTTTATGGTCCAAATTTCATTGGTCATTCACCCATTCTTTCATTTTATTGTTATTAATGTCACTCCAGATATTTAAAGATTTTCTTCATTGATCTTGAGCACCTGAACAATGAAAATTAAGATTTCAGACGTTTAATCTTTACCGTAATTTATAAGGTCTCTCTCTCTCTCTCTCTCTCTCTCTCTCTCTCTCTCTCTCTCTCTCTCTCTCTCTCTCTCTCTCTCTCTCTCTCTGTATATATATATGTATATATATACATATATATATATATATATATATATATATATTTTATATATATATTTATATATATATATATATATATATATATATATATATATATATATATATATATATATATATATATATATATATATATATATATATATATATATATTTGTGTGTATATATACATATATATATATATATATATATATATATATATATATATATATATATATATATATATATATATATATACATATGTATATATATATATATATATATATATATATATATATATATATATATATATATATATATATATATATATATATATATATATATATATATATATATATATATATATATATATATATATATATATACATATATACATAAAGTATATGCTTATTTATTCTGTAAAAAGTGACGTAACGGTTACTGTCTTATTTACCCAGTAACTCTATAATCGTGGATGAAGTTTTTCTTACAGAAGGCGCATGGTCACACGTGGAACTTACTTACACAAACCTAACCATCCTCTGCAAGACTTTCCAGTCTTTTTTTTTTCTCCCTTAAGATCATAGCACATGAATATACAGTCTCTTTTATGTCCTTTACTCACATAACGTTTGTAGCATTTTTACATATTCACATATATACCCCAACACGTTTTTTACACCACATAAATACTGTACCACTGCATTCAACATCCTTACTTTAAAGGGAATTGGGCTTTACAATGTTTCTATACATTCCCACCTTGAATCCCACAAACGCAGTCTTATACCAATCTTTTCGCACAGTCTGCTACCTTTCTTTCTTTACTCCACGGTCCAGATATAAACTGTAGACCTTGCTTTACTCATGCGTTACCTCTTCTCTCATCTTATCATTCTATTGAGGCAGAGGTTTGGCCTTCCCCTTATATCCGAGTTTCGAATTGGCCACAAAGGCACAAAAAATAATAATAGTCAACGAGTTTCTCTCCGCCATCATTGGTCCATGTTTATGGTTTCTTTTAGTTTTCACACCTTATTAAATTCTTTTGTAATCACTATCAAATTATTTCATCTGTTCCAATCAGCAAAGTATCCTCTGCAAACATCAGCCATTTCCTTATGTTATGTCACAACTGTGCAACTATTTTCATGTGACCTCTCGCATTACTTCAGCCATATGTTGAACAGCCATGCATGCATAACATATCCTGTTTCAGACTCACTTCAGCAGAAACAATCACTCCTCACCCTATATAAGGATGTGAATTGCTCTCAAAAGCTGATAATCTATATCATGCACTTTCAACACCTCTCCATTGCCTCGGTATAGGTTTTATCTACTTCCTGTATTTCACATACGCCTTGTCCCTTTGAGTTTTATCTTCCTAGAGGTAATATAGATTTATTTTATAGGATATTTTCATCTTCGTTTCACTGTGACACCATAGATGTATAGAATTACGTAGTTGTGCTTGTATAAAAAAAAATAGAAATGGCAGACGTTGGAATCATAGTAAGATACATATTGTAGTCCCTGTGTATACTGTTAGTAGAGTGAAAGGCATCAGTTTTTTTTTTATATAAATAAGATTCTAATTGCAATACAAAATACATTATTCAGATCGTTTCTTATATAAAGAAACGAATCGTATTTAAAAAAAAAAAAAAAACTAACTTAGGGCTACACGGAATTCTTAAAGGTTATCTTTATTATTTTATTTTTTTTGGGGGGGGGGGGGGCGGCGCTGTGTTGGATATTTTTGCATCCCGTGAATCTTGCTTGGCAAAGGGCCAATGTGGGTACACGCCAACTTTGTATTTGTTGGGTTAGATAATTGAATTTAAAGAGAAGAGGAACTTTTTAATATTACATTCTAAGTTTCTAATCCGTAGTAATGTGTAGCATTTTGGGAAACAATTATATAATTCTTTTGCAAAATATTTGGACTTAGGGGGAGTGCCATATATTTAGTTTAATACATCTTCGTGCATAATCGTGCAGAACCTTTTAAGGTCTTAAAGTCTCTCTCTCTCTCTCTCTCTCTCTCTCTCTCTCTCTCTCTCTCTCTCTCTCTCTCTCATACACATTATTACACTCAAGCAGTTGGTTGTCTTCTTCCATATGCATCCTAAACTAATCAAAAATTTAATGAAAACCTTTTAAAACCATGAAGTAATGAGAAGAATAATAGATTACCTTGACATGGAACAACAAAAATTAAAAACCCCTAAGAAAAAAGACAGATAACGACCATGTTTATCCTTCTTAAAGATTGAGTACAGCCACAATATATTTTCATCTGGAAAGTGTAGATCGCATTAAAATTGTCTTCATCGAGAACTCTAAAAGAACGAGATTCTATTCTTTAAAAAAAAAAAAAAAAAAAAAAAACGGTCGATAATACAGCGAAAAGCATTTTTAGTTTTTGTTATTTTAATGTTTAAACTTTATCGCAATTTACATTGTTAGCTTATGTCACTGTAACCCGTCAAATCCCGTGTAAACTCACGGAATATTCAACTCCTAATGATGTCTCCTAGCATATTGGTAATGTGTGTGTGTATATATATATATATATATATATATATATATATATATATATATATATATATATATATATATATATGTGTGTGTGTGTGTGTGTATGTATACACATATGTGTGTCTGTGTGTTTCTTTTTCCGTCCTTTATAGGTAATAGCTTTTACAGTCTTTATCTTAGTAAATAAATCGGCATTCAGTCAGTTTTGTATTGGTCTGTATTTTTTTCTCTAGATTTTAAATAATTTACCTTCTACCCAACCAGAGCATCATTCGTATATCTCTCTGTTATTTTTGACGTTATATATATATATATATATATATATATATATATATATATATATATATATATATATATATATATATATATATATATATATATTTTTTTTTTTTTTTTACCCTGCGACTAGAGAAAATCCAGCGAGTGGAGACTGCCGAGTGGCTGAGCAGCTTTTAATACCAAGTCAAGCGGTTGGCCACCATCACTAGCATGGAAGCCCTTCCAGAAGCACAGATGAAGACATATTGAGGCGACGGTTTGGCCTTCCCCCTTTATCCGAGTCTCGGATTGGCCATTTAATCTGGTTTCATCTTCGATCTATTTTCATTATGGAAGTTTTATTCTCCTCTTGGAGCTTGTGAGCTTTGGAGGGGAAACCCAGATATGTTTTCAAGGATTTTTACCTCTCCAGGTCCTTAGAAAGGTTACTTCGCAGAAATGAGTTTTTTTCTGGGAATTTAAGTATTTTGTTTACTTGTGACTTTTTTTTTGTTCCCCATTCTTTTAATTTCTTTTGTTTTCTGCTGTAGCGGAACTTGTTTTTGATATTAAATGCGGATTTTCTTACTTGCGACTTTTAAGAATAATAAAAAGATTAATATTCATCTTAAGTCCTGAATTTATATATTAATTTTAGATATAAAAAATTCTATATATATTGTTAGTTTCTCTTTTATTTTAGGACACATGGAATTTTCATTTTCTTGCCTATTGAGAAATAGATATTAGTGAAGACAAAATGTTTTACCAAAGTTTAAATGCTTCCTATTTCTCAAATCTGACCGCGTTAGAGTAAAGTTAGATGAGAAAAATTTATTGCAATTTAGGAGGTTTAACAGCCAATGTTCATTTTTTTGTTATATTAGAATTGAGAATCCGTAACTAACCTCCCTGCGGTAAACTTACGACAATGAGGATGACAATGCTACTGCGGTTATTGTACATTATTAGTGATAATGTCCACAGTAATTATGTGAATGATGATGATAATGAGAACAATGCATTTTGTCTAAATCTTTATGAAGGGCATTTTATCCCACCTGCATTCCTCGCTCTACATTCATTTTCATAATCTAAATACAAAAACCGACATAAACGTGATACGTACAAGCTCTCTCTCTCTCTCTCTCTCTCTCTCTCTCTCTCTCTCTCTCTCTCTCTCTCTCTCTCTCTCTCTCTCTCTCACTAAACCTCGGGCCTTTAAGTGAATTGCTCCCCTTAACTTAAGTCTGTGAATCTCTCAAAGTGGCTTTTGGGTCCGGAGGTAAACAAGCTTTGCCGCTCTTCATTTGGCTCGTCCAAAAAGGCTCTTACTGGCGAAGCCTTGTTGTTTTGCAATATTCAGGGAAAGAGGAAAATTTAAGGTAGTTTCTTTTGGATTATGTCCTATTTTAGGTTTTTTAATTGTTTGGAACTTTTAAATACAGTTATTTGCTTGCATAAATTCATTGCAGTTTATTTATTGATATTTGTTTTTACATAATTCTCTTTAATGTTGTGCGTGGGCAGTTGCTCACGATTAGAATGTGTGCAACTATATGCGTAAATTTTATTTATTTTGTGCTGGTGCTTGTAGTATGTAATCAGGACACATACAATATATATATATATATATATATATATATATATATATATATATATATATATATATATATATATATATATATATATATTGTGTGTGTATGTGATTGTTATTGATTCTTGTGTGCATCTGTTTGTTTGCATATCAGTAGACATTTTCGTTCTCAGGTTACCTTTACTTGATGAGTTAAGGACGACCACCATGGACGACCCTCTACAGAAAACGTTCCTATTAGCTGTTTCGAATGCGCAATAGCAGACTATCCCGTTTACAAAGTCGACTACTAACCTCCATATTCCAAGATGTAAAGTGTAAACTCTTCCATGCGTTTATAAAATTAGAGGTGCATTCATACATGCTATATATATATATATATATATATATATATATATATATATATATATATATATATATATATATATATATATATATATACATATATATATATATATATATACGTGTATATATATATATATATATATATATATATATATATATATATATATATACACACACACAGTATGTGTGTGCGTGTGTAATTTGTACCTATTCAGAACAAATTTAGGTTACTGAGACTTTTGTTAGATCTTTCATAGAATTGTGGCAAATAAGTTTCAAATAAGTTTATAAAATGTTATGATATGAAATAATCACGCCAAGTAATATGTAATATATTAATCTTATCATTTGAAAATTAATGTAATTTCAATAGAAAAAAATACAGGAGGCCTGAAATCTTGTAGTGCAATTTGGTTACTGTATTATGATAAAAAGGATATATATGATGAATTAAAAAAAAAAAATTAAATGTTAGCAAATAAATCGCAAGTTTATTGAACTTGATTAAGGTTTTCTATTGTATTACGATTATCATCAGGATTATCCTTGTTTCGAATGTTCACATTATTCTAATGATTCCATTCCCGATGCTCAATGCTACAGGACAACTGTTATAGGAATGTTGCGAATAGTTGGGGCGTACAACCGAATTACAAATACATGACAAAAGTTTCACCATATCCTTGGATACCACGAAGTATTCAAGGGCTCTTGAATGCGGGCTTCGTTCACTGTTATCGGCGAATGCATTGTCAAGTTAGAATAATTATGCACTGGTCTGGAACTTTGAACCCCGGGCAACTGTAACTTTCCGAATTCAATATTGACAGAATTGGACTATTGAAAAGTGCTTTATAATCAATTCCATTGGCGCGCTTCTATCAAGGTATTTGCTTTACGGAAATGGGAGCTACAGTTGATTGTAGTTTTGGATAGTGTGATGGCCGTCCAAAGTTTTCTCCGTTAAAGTTCTCAATTTAAACATATTTCGTGAGTGAACCACCAGATGGAAAGTTTTGTGGTATTGTTAATTTCATATTCTCTCTCTCTCTCTCTCTCTCTCTCTCTCTCTCTCTCTCTCTCTCTCTCTCTCTCTCTCTCTCTCTCTCTCTCTCTCTCTCTCTCTCTCATAAGCTGGTACAAAAGGATTTTTTGTGATTTGCTTTCTTAGGTTTTGAAGTTATATTTTCTTACGTCATTATCCTTTTTTCATTCTTAGCAAGATTGATGTGTCTTGTTTATATGGTTAATGTAAGATTAATTAGAATTCAATAGCGTACTGTATGTTTTTTCCAGGCCAATTCATTATATTGTGTTTATAATCGGTAAGCAAATGCACGCTTTAGTGAAGACTTGTAGAGTTAAAGGAATAAGTTGAATGATGCAGAAAAAGTTTATTAGTTTGATTTTATTGAAATACGTGAAGGAGGATTGTTCGTTGGATGGGTGGAGTTTTAGTGCGATTTAATAACTGCTTATGTGCATTATGTCATAAAGGCTTTTGCGAGATATTTTAGATATTATTGAAGAGCCCCTTTTTATTAGTTATGTGATTTTGATTATTATAGTGCCTGGTCCTGTCAATACTACAAACTTTCTTTTCAAAAATTTTGAATGCTTACAGTAGATTGTCTTGAGAAACACTATCATGAATTGAATTAAATGTTACAGGTAGAAATATCCCTGTTTCAAGAATACTATTTTGAGATATTTAAGATAATTATCTTGAAAAAAAATAATATGATTTTCAAGTTAAAAACGTCTTCAGTGTTAAACCTCACTTTGCAAGAATGACAAATATCTTTGTATATTTTACTATAAAAAGCATTTTAGTATCCACACGGTGCAGACTTACTTCTCTGGTATCATTATTGGTAGTGGTTGATCTCTATTTGAAAAGCAAAACCTGAATATGAGAAGATTATGTATAGCTCATTCCAAATAAATCTCTATTTCCTTTGATTGAATTAAGCCATTTCCACCTATGTTCCAGCCTCCTCAAATACCTTGGTTCGATTCCTGGGGTATATGTACATCATCAGCTATTTAGGTGCAAATTATTCACAGAAGTATTGAGTTTTAATATTCAAAATTGTAAAAATTGTCATGTTTTGATTAATGATGAAACTCGTACATATAATGTCTGTGTGTCACAAACATTATACTCGTTTACTACGAGACATTCTTGTAAATTCAAATATTAAGTCATAATAACCCACTGATATTAAATTCACCGGACCTTGGGAATAGCTTACATCCAATGGGAATTTTACAGTTGCCTCCAAGAATTTCGATACACAGTACTGTAGGTAGTCTGTGGTATTGTGTACCGGAATTCTTGGAGCCAACTGTACATGATGAATTCTGGTACTATGCTTAAAAATCCTCTTGGCTTTGAAATTCGAGAGAGACACGGAGCTCTATATGTACGTTTTATTATTACACACTGGTTTCCAGTTTACCTGAACATTGAGTTGTTAACCTAACGATTAGTATGACTGTGACAAAAGATTGGTACTTTGAGGCAGCATCCTTAATGAGGAACAAATGCATCGCTAATGCTCACACACACGCGCGCGTGCGTACACACACACACATATATATATATATATATATATATATATACTGTATATATATATATATATATATATATATATATATATATATAGTATATATATATATATATATCTGTATATAAATAAATGGGGGGGGTGTTTGAGTGGGTATACTTTAGCGTAGTGAGAAAGGGTTTGTGTATCGACATGACCAGCAAAGTTGTACTAGTCAGGTCACCCATACTAGGTGGGTTTGCTGGGAGGGATCAAACGATACAGCGTGTTTATGAAACTGGCCAAACACCAGACGTAAATAAGGACATGTCTGAGGCCTTCGTCCTGCAGTGGACCAGGAGGGGTTGCATTTGCTAATATATATATATATATATATATATATATATATATATATATATATATATATATATATATATATATATATATATATATACACACGTTTTGCACTGTTTCTAGTAATATTTATAAAAGGAAAGGTGAACGGAGATATATTTTATATACAAATAACAGTGGGTATATAAGGCTCTGCTGTAGTTATTAATTTCAATAGCATCCGAAGGTAATATAAAGGCACTCGTATGTGCTCGAAATTTCCAGATAAATGCGCTAAAGCGAATTGAAAAGAACTGGGCTTCATTTTAATAAAGTCTACGGCTTCCGCACTCCATTGTTCAATGCCTGAGTCCATAATTTTACTGCGTTGGGATTTGCGGTTTATCCAATCCTGTATTCAGTGTACTGTGGCGTATTTAGTTCACTCGTTGTGCGGTGAATTGCATTTTATATGCACCCGAATTGTTTAGGTCCATATTCAAATGATAATGTACTCAAATATTTATTCATAGATGCTGGATTTCTTGTCAAAGGATTTGTATTCGCTTTGATTGTTCGTATAATCCGGACTTTTGTCCTGCGAATTTCCTCGTTATCAAATAGAATATTTTACCTATATGCCTTATTTAATTACCTTTCTTTCTTTACCGGTAAAGGCAAATGAAATTACGTCGTTTTGTGATTTCCAATTCGTATGAACATAAAATTCTCTCTCTCTCTCTCTCTCTCTCTCTCTCTCTCTCTCTCTCTCTCTCTCTCTCTCTCTCTCTCTCTCTCTCTCTCTCTCTCTCTCTATGCTTTTCTGGAATTCCTGGTATATCGCTGTTTTCTTTTTATTTTGTACATCTAAAACCATTACTTACGAGAGATTAATTGTTTCTGTCATCCAGAAGAAAATATATTTTCTACTGAAGGGGATTCTATCAGAAGTAAATAAATGATTCCCCAAATATATAATAGATGGTCTTTCAATCATACTTTCTTCACGATAAGAAACTCTACTAAACAAAAGCCACCCATATACACAATTCAGCTGTATTTCTTATAATAGATGACCAAATCGGTGGGTGTATTTTTCACTTCAAGTAATTCTATACTTTTGAAGATTTGAAATACACAAACTTAAGTAGAAAAGCATTTTTTAAGTGAAAGGATATATAAGAGATATTAGAGGTGATTGGTCATATAGCCTAAATGGTAGACGAAAAGTTTGTGAGAAGGGTGCATATGTAAGAGAGATAATGAAAAAGAGGAGAGGAAGACATAGAAGATTGAAAATATTTATGATATGTTGGAAGGAGATGGCTTAATATTCCGGAGGCGAATTTATGCTTGCAAGAAAAGAAGTGAATGGTTCTCTAAATTTAGCAAGTTTACTGTGTTGATGCGGAAAATTTCTGAACGGGGTTTATCTATGGTTCGGCTGTTAAAATATTAGTATGGTAGGGTCTGTTGTGTTGATAGCCATCATGAGGGATACAGATATATATATATATATATATATATATATATATATATATATATATATATATATATATATATATATATATATATATATAATGTGTGTGTGTATTTTTATTTTCCTTGCTTCTATTAGATAGAAAAATGTAAAATTATACTTTTTTTTCAAGTCTCTATTCATATAAGTTAATGATGCCAAACTATGCAAGTGAATATTTCTCTTTCCATATTTTTTTGCATTATAACAAAATCTTATTCTTTCATTAATGGTACACTTCGTATTATCATGCAGACATGTTAATGAATATTCATGCTGGCACTAATATCCATCTATTCTTGATACTAATAACTGAAAATCTTAACACTAGCAATTTCCGAAGTGTTGCTTCGAATTGAATTGAAAAAACTCTGATGTGACAAAGAAACCTAATGCTGTAAAGGAATGAACTTCAGAGCCTTTGAGAAATGATGCCTCAAAGACATTCAGAGTCGAAATCTAATACTGACAGCGTAAAGGAGAATCATTGGAACTCGTTATTATTTTATTCTTATCGCTGCAAGTAACCAACCTTCCCGTCCCAAGAAGAGATAATAAAAAAAAGGAGGCCATTAAGGTGCGCAATGGCCAAGAAAGAGGCGGTGACACGAACATCTCTTGGAAGGATGGAGAACTTGGAAGCAGCGAGAACAATTCTTAGAAAGAAAGGGAAAAGAAGAAGGGGAAGAGGAAGAAGAGATGGAGAACCAACAAAGAGTCCTCCGTTCTATTGTTGGCGTCTCGCAACGACATACCTGATTGAGTTTGATTAATCTAATTTTAATTCAAAGGACTCTGGTTATGTTGGCAATGGCCCCGTTGACAGAGGCAGGGTTTGATGAATTAAGTTTTTTCCCTCTCATGTCCTCCATTATGCTCATAGATCCTAATGCCATTGATAAAGTTAATGAACGTTCTCAAAGGGAACCAAGTTTGTGTGTTCTCTCCTGCCTTTCCTGGATCCTCCCTCCTCCCTCTCCCCATCCACTCCCTTCCTCCCCCCGTGGGGGAAGACAAGAAGCACCTCATCTCGATAATGATACGCTCAATGTGAAGTGAATAAATAAAAGATCCTTGTTGGAAACAAATTTCACGAGCAGGGATGTAAGCATGCCCCGATTTGATACTAAAATTGATTGATTAAACGAACACACACACATACACACACACACACACATATATATATATATATATATATATATATATATATATATATATATATATATATATATATATATATATATATATATATATATATATATATATATATATATATATATATATATATATATATATATATGAGGTGGTTTACTATT
>NC_090765.1:11303388-11318388 GCF_036898095.1 Palaemon carinicauda | reverse complement strand
ATATTTTTCGTAGATTATTTTTCTTATTTTACTGGATAAGTAGCAGCGCTAAATTAAGAGTAATGGTAGTAATATGGATATTGGTAGATTTTAAATTGAGCGAGTGGTGTTGTCTTCATGTTAATCCATTATGAAAAATTTTTTTTACACCCTTATTGATTATTTTTTCAGTGTTCTTTTGTTTTTCGAAGAAATGCTCTTAACTTGCTGCCATGATAATAAAAAGTAATTGTTTTGTCCAAACGTATACTTTGTTCTACAGTAAACCTATATGCGTTGAGAAGTACAACACTGCTAATTAGTTATTTTTTTTTTTTTTGTGTGTGTGTGTGTGTGTGTGTGTGTGTGTGTGTGTGTGTATGTTAACAGTAATAATTGTTCTGATGCGAAGGTCGCTGGGCATATAGAAATATGTTGAAAATCAGAGTTGTAGCCAAAAGGCCCTGAGGTGAGAGAGAGAGAGAGAGAGAGAGAGAGAGAGAGAGAGAGAGAGAGAGAGAGAGAGAGAGAGAGCTGAAGTTCATCTGAATAGAATGTAATATAAAGATCTTCGTTGGTGTTAAGAGTGCGCATCCTTCTTTTGCGTAGCCTCTGCGAGGTGCAAGGTGGATGGGTATTATGTCCAAGTATGGCCGTGCGATTGTTGTAAAGGTGTCAATCCACTGCCGGTAAATTGCTCGAGATGCGTATACCTGTACGTACGTACGTACATCTGCATGTACTTACACGGGCGCGAGAACATTCAAATTAGAATATTTAGGGGATGGAAACTAGCATCCATGCATATGGAAATGCAAACGCTTCTCTCTTTAATTTGAAAAAAAAAAAAAAACTTAGGGGACTAAAACTTGTGACTTGGAAAGATTTTCAAATGGCTATAAGATTAAATGCTTTATGTGACTTAGAGAATTTGTAGAAAAATCTTCTGGAATGATTTACAAGATGCCTTTGTCACCTCATAATTTTTTTTTCTTTTTCAGCCCAGCTTCACATTTGCTTTGTTTTCAGTAATTTTGACAGACACCTATGAACACACACACACACACACACACACACACACACACATATATATATATATATAAACTGGTACTGATTTATTTTACTTTGTTATCTTAATTGTTAAGTATTTCACTATTTTATTTTATTGTTTATTCATCACTCGTGTTTTTTCTTATCATTCCATATATATATATATATATATATATATATATATATATATATATATATATATATATATATATATATATATATATATATATATATATATATGATTGTGTGTGTGCGTATGTAGGTATGTATGTATGTGTGTCCATGCGTGTTCGTGTATATTTTTTCTTGTAAGCTTTTGTTTATGAAACAGACATTTCCTGTGAGTAAAACATCATTAATTCAGAATGGAATGTGGATCTATGTGAGCCATATGTCAGCAGGGTCCTTGAGCTCTCTTATTTTTTTAGCTTGTGGCTGGAAATGGGTTTTACATATGTATATATATTCAAATACGAAGGTTTTGTTGCCTTATATGGAGAAGGAATGTTATCAAATTCCTGCTTTCTCTCTCTCTCTCTCTCTCTCTCTCTCTCTCTCTCTCCTCTCTCTCTCTCTCTCTCTCTCTCTCTCTCTCTCTCTACACACGCACACACACATAAATATAAAAGAACCGTTCCTTAATCTCTTTTTAAGGTTTAAAAATCTTAAATATATTGGAATTATTTAACACTTAATTATCGATATTATCATAGTGTTTGTACTTTGATGTGTTACGTAATACTTCTAATTATATTTTTTTTTCTGGATAATGACGATTTTTCATCTATAAATTGTATTATCATTTGGTGAATGTCAGGTAATACATCTGATTTTATTTCTAGTTAATATGCACTTTTTTCATGATTAGAATTTTTCAGACTTAAGCATATACAGTAGATTATTAAGGCAGCAGTGCCAGTTTGATGAATAACATAGTCCTAACATATAAACATACTTGTTGAAATCGACTTGTTATAGGGAATTACCAAGGGCAACAGATTTGTGTAGGAAATTTCACTTAGAATCTTTTGAATGTGAATGTAATACCGCTGCTTTATTATGACTATGTAAGATTTATTTCTTATTCAGAATTATAAAAGAAAAACCTTTCATTATTAAATAGGTCATATGAAAAATTCCAGGGTAATTGCAGTCAAATAGGCTCTTAAGAAAATAATATAAAAGACCCTCCACTATTGTATAAGTTTGAATAACTTAGACTGAACATAAACAAGAAATTTAAATTTCTTTCTGGGAGACTTCATTCTCACGGGACGTGAAGCAATTTCTATTCCTTCATGATTGCAGTGTAGAGTAACCAGGAGTTGAAATTTGTGTTTTTGTTTCTTAACACACCATGGCGATTTACGCTATGAAGGCGCCACTGATTCTTTTATTTTGAACTTTAGTATCCTCCAACTTCAAATTTTATGGTGAATTATCACCTTCAGTTCCCAAGAACCATTGATAATGGATATGATGTCGTGATCACTGGTGAAATTGGACTGGCATTTCTTTCCTGCTGGGTTGCTAAAGGCTGCAATTTTTGGAGTATATGTTCTTCCGTTTTTTAGTGAAATGGTGTTTATTTTTTTTTCAGGTAATGTATGCTGAAAAATATATCACATATGTAATGTATTTGTATTCATAGTGTAAATATAGATTTTTTTTTCATCATGCCCTATGGTGGGAGTGTAAGATTACTCCCACCGTTCGTCCTGTGTGTTGTAGAAAGAGATTAGAAGGACAGGCAGCTGATGCCTTGTAGAATTGCCTTTTATCAAAAGGCTGGACCCACTGCCAAGAACAGTGGAAACCTCTGCCTTGTAGTTGGAGGACTATTTAGTCAAAGACCCACCACCAATGACTGCAATGGCATGTGATCGTAAAATCCCTTTGCGAAATTATCGACCATCTGTGATGTTATGAGGGTGCATCAGGCAAACGACCCCTTATTGTAGGGATAACGGAATAGTCCGGCATATTCTTTACAGATTCTCCTCTCTCCTCATACACCTGACAACACAGAGATTACCAAACAATTTTTCTTTGTTCAAGGGGTTAACTACTTTCCTCTTGGTAAGGGTGGAAGAGACTCTTTAGCTATGGTAAGCAGCTCTTCTAGGAGAAGGACACTCCAAAATCAAACCATTGTTCTCTAGTCTTGGGTAGTGCTATGGCCTCTGTACCATGGTCTTCCACCGTCTTGAGTTAGAGTTCTCTTGCTTGAGGGTACACTCGGGCACGCTATTCTATCTAAGTTCTCTCTTTCTTGTTTTGTTATAATTTTTATAGTTTATATAGGAAATATTTATTTTAATGTTGTTGCTATTCTTAAAATATTTTTTTTCCTTTTTTCCTTTTCTCACTGAGCTATTTTCCCTGTTGGCGCCCCTGGGCTCATAGCATCCTGCTTTTCCAACTAGGGTTGTAGCTTAGCAAGTAATAATAATAATAATAATAATGATGATAACGGTGGGAAAGAAGATTCAGGAAAAACAAAATATTGTTTTGTTTATCAGTTTCTTAGTATTTAGGTAATTATCTAAAGGCCTTGTAATTAATTCTTTTATAATGATTGAAAGTATTTTTTTTAAAATGGAAAGGTCCTAGGATGTGTGAAAAAAATATGTGTCGCTAAGTAGGCCCGCAAAAGAATTGGTATGGTTTTTCCATAATATTGTCCACTCTTTGCACTTTAATCGAGAGTCAAGTTACAGATACTGTTACTCTTAACCCTTAACAATCCTGTGGGTCTGCTTATATTTTGTACTTTTTTAAGAACACTTTAGAAATTTCCTCTTCTCGCATCTGACTGTCTGTGTTTCATGCCTGTAAGGCTTCAGCTCTTAACCTTCTAGGCAAATTCCGACGAGCTGCAATTATATTCGAGACCAAATGTTCTGTGTACGTTTTGTGTTTGAATTGTTTGCAGATTTTTTATCTTCATTTACCTCCGTCAACGAAGTTGGAAGGAGGTTATGTTTTACTCCCTGTTCGTGTGTTTGTGCTTGTGTGTGTTTGTTTGTTTGTAAACAGCTTCCTGGACAGAATTTTAATCGTAGAGTAATGAAACTTGCAGGGATTAACTGTGATGTAGAAAGCTAAAATTATAATATTTTGGAAGGTCAAGCTCAAAGGTCAAGGTCACGGTCAAGCAAAATGTCCAATTCACGTAATCAGTCATAAGTTTGGATATCGTTGTCACAGAGACTTCAAACTTGGTTCATATTTGAATACATGAAAATTCACGTCAATTATTACATGCGAAGGTCAAGGTCGATAAATAAGCTGCTGCGGAGGAGGTTTGTGCTCTATGGAGTGCCTATCAATTTCTATATGGAATTTAATATTAGAAACGTTTCGCGTTGCAGAGATTTGGTATGAATGTTAGAAATAATTATAGAACAACTTTAGACATTCTATTTAATAAATTCAATCGTAACACGCGTTATGGAGAGATAAAAATCTGTGCTCTCTGTGGAAAACAAGCATAGATAAGGAATATTTTGGTTAAGGGAGAAACTTTTCAATTTCAAATTGCATTCTGTTCCATTTTTTGGTCTCCTTGGGTAGGGAGTTTCTTGGACATTATTATTTTTATTTTCGTATCTACATTTTTCTCTCTAAATAGCATACTACTACTACTACTACTACTACTGTTGCTGTATGATTATAGAGGACATTTTCAGTTCCTAATCCAA
The DNA here is from genome assembly GCF_036898095.1 of Palaemon carinicauda. Taxonomy (NCBI): domain Eukaryota; kingdom Metazoa; phylum Arthropoda; class Malacostraca; order Decapoda; family Palaemonidae; genus Palaemon; species Palaemon carinicauda. The sequence goes on along the minus strand of NC_090765.1, from coordinate 11,313,655 downwards.
TTTGCAAAATATTTTTCTCTTCCTGAACCGCAAATTTCGACTAGTATTTTTTTATTCATATATTTTATTAGTGTTTCATTTGCATCTGTGAAATTGTATCGTCTCTTAAGCTTTTTAAACGACCGATAAGTTACTCGATCTATGTGGTTTAATGTTAAACACTGACCAGACAAAGAAAATATGTAAATTGTTGCCTGTCATTCTGGGCCTCCCTTTGGATGACCATACTTTACTTCCAATAACTTGTTTGGATCCAAAGCTGTTGAATGAAAACAGTAGTTACTTAGAACTAATCTCATGTTCCATCTGAAGTTTTGTAATGCACTTAATTTGTCGGGTCTCGTGTTATTATATAAACAAAACCAGCAAAATTTCAGTTACTCATAATTTTGTGAGATTTTTTTTTATCTTTGATGCATAACAAATTTTAATTATTCATCTTTGGCTGTTCAAATACTAAATATGTACATAGATAAATTCACACAAACATATATTCATACATGAATATTCGTTGAATTTATATCAGACTCCTTATAAATTAACTAATATGTAGATGAAAGATGCTCTTTTGGGTCTGCAATGGACAATTCATCAATTGTATATAGATACTGGAGATTTTCTTTAGCTAAGGTGCATTGTCGATTAATCTATTTCATGGTATTTGTTCAAGACCAGAAGCACAAATATTAATTTTGCTAATGCTTTTTTATATGAAAGACTAGAACGAGAGACCATTGGCAACTGCCTTAATAGAGGTACTATATTTTTTGCATTGCTAAATATTTTGATTTAGTGGTCATGAGTAAATTTTGTGGATTTGTGGGTATATGCGCGAGGAAGGTGTGTATTACAATTTTTATTGTGTTAAAACCTCATGAGACTTGAAAAGCTATAGATGGGATATTAAGTGATTGATCAGGTTCCTAACGAATCACTCTTGTGTAATTGACTTATGGACCTCCTCATGGAAAAAGTTAGTTAAGCATTAGGATGGACTCTAATATGTCCTTAGGTCAAGATTTTAATATGTCCACAGGTCAAGATGTTTATATGTCCTTAGGTCAAGATTTTAATCTATCCTTTGGTCAAGATGCTGAATTGCCCTTAGGCTAAAATTTTAATTTGTCCTTAGGTCAAGAATATTTGTGTAACCTATAAATGACTTGCAAATAGAGATAAGAATCTTGTTCGTGTGCGTGATCTTTCATTTATCTAGTCGAAACTGTGTATATTTAGTTGAGAGAGAGAGAGAGAGAGAGAGAGAGAGAGAGAGAGAGAGAGAGAGAGAGAGAGAGAGAGAGAGAGAGAGAGAGAGAGAATCACCAAATAATTTGCTATACTAAATGTTATTCAGAGTGTCGTTCTTGGGTTAGTTTTAACAAAATCAACGAAACGAACTGCGCCATTGTAGCCGTGTCCTGGAAATGGACGAAACTGATCGGTCATATCACACTCCTCATTATTACTCTCATCCCTCCCAACTACCCCTCCCCCTCTCAGCTTCCCACCCACAATGTTTCCAAGGACGCATTATGTACCTCCCCACCGAGGTCCGGAATAATCCCACCCCCACCCCTTCATATCCCCTCAACCCCAACCATGAAACGTTGTGCTTATTACCTTCGTAACCCCAGCAATCTGTTACCCCCCTCCCCCATTTTCTTCATATCTCCCTTCCTCCTCTCTTCTCCTCCTTTCCACCCACTTCCCACCACCTTTAGCCTCAACCCCTTCACCTCGTACTATTATTATCTCACCACTCTACGATTTTCGTTTTGTTTTAGGGATCCTACTCGCTCCTTAAGGGCTGTGCAACTCCTCTCCATTGTCTTCAACCGTTTCATTTGGCTTTTGATCATTTCAAGGAGAACGACGCCTCTCGCAAATGCGGCAATGAAATGAAAGAGATAAGGATCCTACTCCTCCTCCATCCACAAACCACCCACTCCCATCTACTGTTTTTGTTTTCCATTTTTTCATTGTGAAGATGAGGACATTTGAAGAATGCTGGGTGTTGAGAGTAGCAAGGACGCTATTCACCTTCGCTTTGATTTCGATTTGCAAGACACATTAACTATAATTCAGCAACTGCAATTAGTTAGTAAAACTTCATTATCATTTTTTTATGATTGACAAATATATGTTCGATTGACAGAGGGGTTTTTAGTTGTACATGGTTCTCTTCCACTTAGATGATCAATCGGTATGTTTTTCATTTGGTGTAGATCACACTTCAACACCCCTTCATGGCCGCCCCACACGAAAAGACCTCAAGGCATTGTTGTTGACATCATGACACCACGTCATGTATTACACTTCTCTCTCTCTCTCTCTCTCTCTCTCTCTCTCTCTCTCTCTCTCTCTCTCTCTCTCTCTCTCTCTCGTTTTCATACACCTCAAGCAATTTAACGCCCATCATTCTTACATCCTCCTTGTTATGCATTAGCTTACTCCATTACCTTTAATGACTGTTACCACTTTCTTTCTTTTTTTGTGTTTTTTTTTTTTTCAGCTATATCTACTTATCTCTTATTCTTATCATTACGATTGTGATTCTCTTCTCTTGCCATTTTTATGTGTTTGTGTGTGTCACTTACATGTCGTTTTCCAAACCCTAAATTTATGATCATGTTATCGAGTGTAATTGCCTTTTCCATTTAACGCTTTGGGGTGGAAGCAATTCATGCTTGCTTGTGCCTGGAGCTTATCTTCTTGCTTAGCAGTGTATTGTATATGTATATATGTTGTATTTTTTCTTTAGTCACCATACGCTTTTTCCCATTGTATGGAGTAGCGCTAGAGGGTGTTACTCAATTATTTCTCATATTTTATTTATGGGGTATTATTGCTAGTCATACACCTTATTCCATAGACTTTCTAAAGAGCTTCTAGCGACGGTGTCTGTCTTTTCCTAATAGTCTCCCATCCAACAGCTGCAATGACCAATGACCAACCGAATGTTTCCAAGCTTGATGATAGAACAACAAAGGAAGGAAAATATAGAAAAAGCAAAACAATGGTCATTGTCTCATTCATACTCTAATTACTGAATCGTGGATGAACCCCGTGTGTAATAAATGTTTACAATAATGCTTGCTTATTATACTTGCACAGAGGCCTCATCAGCACAGCGTTGAACCCATTTGTGCTCAACATGCCATTCATCCTTGGCTTATGTGCACTCCTAATCTTCCTGAATAGTAAGTGCTCTCCTTTCCATGCCGTCTGTTCAACCCTTTTTAATTCTCCCTCTCCTAGTACATCGAAGAACTTTTGAATTATACAAATGTTTTTCCATTGATATATTTGATCCATCCTGGTCACCTATACTAGCCTTCTTACCACTCATGTATCTCAACATAGCTCACGAAATTAGTTCTTTCTTCACATAGCTTTGTACACAATTTGTTACAACATGTTAAACTTATTATTAAATTTTCTTAACATCAATGCCTAACTTCCTTAAAAGACTGGTTGCTCAACAATCCCTTGGAGTAAACCTTTTGCCAAGTTCTTTTCACTTCCAAACCTGAAAGTGCCAGGCCGTGAATCATCTTTGTTATTATTATTATTATTATTTTTTTTTTTTTGAGGGACTTGACCAAATGTAACTGTTAAATAGGTTCAGATATAATGTATTTACCGTGGTCCGTGTGGTAAGAATTTTGGCCAATGTTTCTGTTATTCCTAATGCTTAGTCTACAGTTGAAATATCCGTCTTTGAAACCGAGAAGAAAAATAAGAACATAGGAAGAACGTAGCGAAGAATTCAGCAGCATAATTGATAGAAACGAAGTAATCGCAAAAGTATAATGCATTGCCTTCGTTTAAAAAGAAAACAGTATGCTTTGGTAAGATTGCGAAAGTCTGATATAGATCTTTTGATTTCACCTGAAAAGAAAAATAAAGTGAACGATTTTACTCTCTGGACGATTGTAAAAAGGAAGTGTTTTCATAATTTTAGAGTATTTCCGCGTCAATCTGTTGAATGAGAAAATGTCACAAGACCACTGATTCCAAAATGGTCATTTCTACGGGTGACACATGAACCAGCTACTGACTAATCCTGAATAATCATCTGTTGGTCTCTGTAAAGTGTAAATGACTTCTAGGAAGGTTACGCTTGGCCTCTCATTTCATCATATTTTTTTTTTCTCTTTAACTAACCCTTTCCCAATAATTTACCCATCCTTAGTTCAACCCCTTCGCTCATTACTCACCATTACACCGTCGTCATTGTTAATGAATTTCCGTTGCCACCACTGCGGCATTCATGCTTTCAGCTAATATTCCCCCTGGCCAAATCACGGAGAAAGAAATGACTGAAATAGCCATGTCATCAGGGAAGGGGAACTTATATATAAGAGAAAGAAAAAAAAAAGAGGCGATTCATATTGTGCATGACTGAATTCGTATTCTCTTAGTTTGTTTTATTAACTGTTTGATGAGGTTCTGTTACTCTCAGCTCATGCAACATGTAACCCTGAACGAAGAGATAATTACTATACTTTATTTATTAAACTTTTCAGGGACTGAATAGATATTTCAGGAAAAAATAGCAATTTATTTTTTATAGGTCAAAATATTTGTAGAGAATAATTATATTTATTGACTGTGGCCTTTTTTAATGAACCATTCAAAGGAAATGTAGCTTTTTTATGTTAGAAGTTTTGAGTAGTGAAGAACACCATTTGAGTTGATGCCTCCCTACATAGATAAAAAAAAAGTAAATACCATTACATAAACAAGGATATATATATATATATATATATATATATATATATATATATATATATATATATATATATATGTATATATATATATGTATATATTATATTTATATATATTATATTATTTATATATATATATATATATATATATATATATATATATATATATATACATATATATATGTATATATAGATATATATATACATATATATATACATATATATATACATATATATATATATATATATATATATATATATATATATATATATATATATTAGATTAGTTTGAGTGCAAACACAACTCATCTTCACCATCTTTCTAAGTCATTTTTACTTCAGTGTTCTCGTCGTGTCGGAGAAATTTCTTCCCTGGGGCCTTCACAAATGGTAATATCCATTCAGCTGTTGGTCCATAAGTTATACCTACATGTTCCTCGGCACGTATCGAGTGCAACCGAGAGTATGTTAAGCATTCATAAATTTTGAAGGCGATGCTTGTGGTGCCTTTCTTACTGGATGACTCCCTGAAAACTATTTTTCCTCCGGCGCTGCATTAATTTTTTTTTTTATTATTATGGTTTATTTGAAATCACATGAATACGTAATCGCTTGTCTGTTACTTTGGTTTTGTCTGGAAAGCTCTATATTATTGATATAGGCGAATAGTGATATTGTTTAAACTAGGAAACATTTGTTAAGCAACTGTTATAGTTCTTCATGTGAAGAGTGAAAAGGAATTGTATTTTGTCATTTGGTAATTATGCATTTCGTAGACGGATATGTATTTCGAATAACCTGACTTCTCTTTGTTTGGTCTTTTAATGTGTTACTTTTGTATTGAACCCAAATATAAGTCAATACATAATATGGTCTCCTAGAAGGTAAGTATTGTCAGTATGCTTAGGCATGACAGATATTGCATAGTTTTGTCCTAGTGAATCATAATTTTTTGTCTCTAATACAAATACTAATTGTAATGCAAAGTGATTGATTGAGTATTCTTTGGTATTGGAGCACGCGATAGTAAAAAATTTTATAGTAATACATTTCACAGAAGCTGATTTTGTTAGTTATTCGCTATATAAAATCAACAAAAGTAATAACATTAATTTTTTTTTAAACTCTTCTGATTATAATGTTAAATTCAACTCGGAGGAATGGACTAGGCACTAAAATCTGGAGCTGAACGGTAAAAATGTCTCGTATAGATTTTGCAAGTAACATATTTTAATGTGAGGTCTTGGTAAACTGCTATGATATGACAGTTTTCGACGTCGTTTATAATGTTCCGTAATTTAGAATATTTATGTAAAATGCATATTTATTGAATAGAGCAAAGTATCATGACGATGATTAAATGGAAAAAAATATATATTCCTCTCTCTCTCTCTCTCTCTCTCTCTCTCTCTCTCTCTCTCTCTCTCTCTCTCTCTCTCTCTCTCTCTCTCTCTCTCTCTCTCTCTATATATATATATATATATATTATATATATATATATATATATATATATATATATATATATATATATATATATATATATATATATATATATATATATTCATGACGATGAATAAATGGAAAAAATATATATTCGTCTCTCTCTCTCTCTCTCTCTCTCTCTCTCTCTCTCTCTCTCTCTCTCTCTCTCTCTTTATATATATATATATATATATATATATATATATATATATATATATATATATATATATATATACGAGTGAGTGAGTGAGTGAGTTCAACTGGTTACGTTTTTACCACTAAGGTCTTTTTAATAGCTGAAATAGCCTTTTAACATAGCGATTACTTCCCAATTATTTGATACTCTTGCCTTGTATGTGTGAAGCCTAAACCCAGGTTCAAAAATAAATGATGAAACCCTAATCCCTGTGGTGGGAATCGAACCCACCTACGATAACTTATGGTGAGGTTACCATGTTAACCACTCTGCCAAAAGAAATGGAAAACGTTTTCACTGCTCATGCGTATAAAATATCTGTCGAATCCACATATGTTGTTCTAAAGCTGAAATGGATCCATTCTCAACATCTGAGTATAATGTGAAAATGTCTATTGCTTATATATATATATATATATATATATATATATATATATATATATATATATATATATATATATATATATATATATAAAACTGATCATTATTTTACCAGTGTTATATGAATTTAAAATCACCATGATTTCCTGGCAAGTTGAAATTTCTTGGGTTCCTTCTGATTATTATTATAATAGATATTATTGTTGTTATTGTTGTCGTACTAGCAGTATTAGCAGTAGTGAAAGTAGAAGTGATAGTGTACCTTACATAATTAACTTACTAATGGTATTTTATTATACTTTTATTTTGTCATTTCTCGGCGTAAACATGTGAACAAAAAGAATTTTTCTATTAATTATCTTTTCCATCGAATGAAACCTATCTTCATACGTTGTTTCCAACCCTACTATATCAGGTTTATCAGTTATAATATTGTGCAATATGCCATGTTACTTATTGCCCTTTATTATCGGCGGTCTTATTAGTCACTACCTTTAGTTTATCAAGTTTTCCTACTTATGCTACGTTGTTGTATTTAGTTGAAATTTTTATTTGATTCGATTTTCAAAATTTATTATCGAATAAATGCCGGGCATCCTCCTCTCGCTCTTCTAAGATACCGCCCTCACTATTTTATTCAGTCTTGACTATGTCTCGAATTTTCATAGCCACATAGGATTACATCTATATTAAGGAGGCGTGGAAGATAATTATTAATTTTCCGGGTAGTCTACCGAGGTAGGGTTACCTTGGGGTGTCCTGGGTTAGGTCGGGCTACTAGGTCTGGGTCTTTAGCCAAGACAAAGAGGGAAACTTGTTCTGACGAATAAGGCTCGGGTAAATTCCACCTCTGAAGATGATTTTGTTTTAATAATTCTTTTTTAATTTTTGCCTGATTTTAAGTAGACATCCATATAAATATGTATGTTGATTACGGAAACATAGAAAAGGATTGTTAAATTTACGATTCTTTGCTATCACATCACTTTATAAACTATACAAGTGACCGACCATGTTAGGGGCAGCCATACCCACCTTAGTTTCTTAAAAGAAAATAAATCGATAATAAACTTAAATTTTTAGGATAAAAATCCTTGCTTCGTGGGGCGATGCGTGGATGGATATTTAAGAATTTTGAGCAAAATAGACCGATAAAAAATCTCAGTAAGTCATGCGCTTCCCTTCAGTGGAACCGATTGGTACATTATTTTCTTATGAAGACCTTCACTCCAATACAGGTAATTTGAGATCGTATATTTCGCTTTTAAGATGTCGTTAAGGTCAGCCAAGACAGCAGAGATTAAGCGGTCATTGACCTCCAACCCCATGCGTCATATTTAAGTAAGTTTAAAGCTTATTACGTTTGTCTTGATTTGCATTTCCATTGATTCCAAGCGAATTTTAAACTCTGGTAACCTTTAGTTGGAATGAAAATTGCCTCACCCAAAGGAAACGATGTTCCTAATGGGCACGGCAAGTCATTACTCTTGGGGTTTTAGTCTTATTCTGTAATTTCTTTTAGAGATTAAGTTACATATTTTGGTATTTTCTCAACGTATACGATAGTGGGGAATATTCCTTCTAGATTTCGCATTCATGTGGCTTTGCATTTTGTTAAGGAATATGCTTCTAAATCACTGGGGAAAAAACGTCACTGGCGTCACTCTGCTTAGATCGGTTGCCATTTTGCAGTCATGACTTGGGCCTTGGCAAAGAATACTTGGAATTATTCTTATGTTTAGGATCTCATGCAAATTACACTATTTGTGTTACTTAGCTTTAGATTTGAATGTCTTAAATGCAGATTGAGATCGTGTCGATGAAGAAGGGATGTTTGCATATACGAGTAGATACAAGTGAAGTAAAACAAATGCGGATTGTAAATGGTGTTTCTTAATGCCTTAGACCAGAATAGTTCTCCACGTATGATATCACAAACCAGATAAATTGAATTGAAATTACTGTACACAGTGACCGTTGAATGTTGATAAAATGGGCATGCATATATAATATATATATATATATATATATATATATATATATATATATATATATATATATATATATATATATATATATATTCATCAATATAACATCAACTGGCATGCTATCAACAACCATCCGTCTCTGCAGGGCTGTTAGTGCCACCTGTGCACCTCAAGAGGTCACCTTCGTTCCCTTCGGCCTGTAGTTGAACCTACTTTTTAACATTCTGCGTTACCTTTGTTCCTTCTGCCTTTCATCTATCTTGCTGACCAGACTATTTAACTTGAAATGCAGGGTTTCAACCATATTTTCACCTTAAAGCTGAATGGCTCATCTGACCCCAGAGCTCTGTCATATTGTCAAATTTCATCAATCCAGTCCAATTAACAGCATCTATTGTATCATTTTATTATTGCTGCTATTTGCACTTCTATGATTAGGCTTTTAGAAATGATCCTCTTGTAGCTTACATAACAGCTTAAAATATGCTTCTACGGTATCATACTACAGAGAGAGAGAGAGAGAGAGAGAGAGAGAGAGAGAGAGAGAGAGAGAGAGAGAGGTACACCTAGCTATTTCACGAGTGAGAAACTAAGAGAAAGAGTGAGAGTGTATGTAATAAAAATGAGATTAGGTATTTTAGAGCGATTACCAACCGTCACCGAACAGGAAGCCCCAAGACAGGCCAGCCCCTCCCAAACTCTCAGGTTGCCCCTCTAACTTCCACTTAAAGAGACCTTGTGGTTCACACCTCGGTCGTTGCCGAGGCCCGCTTGTTTTATACCTCGTCATGAGAAAGAAGGAGAGAAGGGAAATTTCTAAGATTTTGCCCTGAGAGAGAGAGAGAGAGAGAGAGAGAGAGAGAGAGAGAGAGAGAGAGAGAGAGAGAGAGAGAGATTTGTTCTGTAATGAGTCGCTGTGGCCTCTTCTACGTTTTGAGTGATTACTTTAGTCCTCTGCTCCTATTAATTTTTTTTAAATAGGTTTAGTTTTTCTATCTCTCTGTGTTTATTTGAAAGAGAGAGAGAGAGAGAGAGAGAGAGAGAGAGAGAGAGAGAGAGAGAGAGAGAGAGAGAGAGAGAGAGAGAGTATGTTGCGACATATATATGTTTGGTGCTGTTTTATATGATAATTAAATCACTTCATTATCATTAATGACTGTGTCGCCTGAACCGAGCGCTGTAGTGAAATCCTTGTCATGTTCCTTCAGAACATTGTGTTCGATCATCTTCATCGTTGGTTTAGAAATATTTATATACAGGTATTATTGCTATTATTATTTGCTATTGTTGTATTGTTTAGATTTTAAGCCATGCTGGCTTTATAGTAATAATCCACAGTAGGCTTTTTAATAAACTCAATAGTTAAAGTTTACCGGAGGCCACTGCATTTTCCATCATGATAAAAAGGTAGCTTAAAATAAATTAAAGGAAGCTTAATTCTCATTGATATTTTGTGTTCTGTATTATTGGCTTCCTTGGATTATGATACA